>NW_015396086.1:0-1421 GCF_001527695.2 Protobothrops mucrosquamatus
TGCCGTTTGCAACTCTTGTGACGAACAATACTGAATCTTCTGTTGTAGCACTTCGGAATTATCCTGGACTTTGATTTGTATTTGTACTGTGAGTTATCAGTAAAGGTCTTGGCAGGCAGCCACGGAGTTGCTGCCAAGTGTTTATCTGTGTTTTTGGCAGTGCTGAGCAGTCTTTTAACCCTCGGCTGACTGGTTGGGGAGTGTGAGTCGGATGGGGGACAGAACATCTTGTTCGTCACCAGACATAACCATCGTTAACCCATGATGGACCAACAGAAGAAGCAGCAGATTCAACAGCTGATGGATGCCAATCAGCTATTGCAACAGCAAGTAGGCCAGCAGCAGGAGCATTAGCTTTGGCTAATGCTCCTGCTGCTCCTTGCCCCCTCCTCCTCCTCCTCCTCCTCCACATTCAAGATGCCCCGAGAACGTGCCAGAAAGATTTTCTGGGCAGACGGAGCTGTTCCCGGCCTTCATGGGACAATGCCAACTCTTTATGGCGATGAGGCCGGAGGATTTTCCGGATGATCGGGCTCGGGTGGCGTTTGTGATCAGCTACCTTTCTGGCTCTGCCGCCTGATGGGCCACGCCCCTGTTGTTGCAAAACAGTCCGTTACTCCTGGACTATCAGGGCTTTTTGCAACACCTGCGCGTCATGTACGAAAACCCCCTTCGCGTGCAGATGGCAGTGAGGCGCATTAAGGACCTCCGCCAAGGGAAGCGCGCCTTGCAGGACTATATCGCTGAGTTCCGCCTTCTCGGCAAAGACTCAGCCTGGAATGAGGCGGCATTGATGGATGCCTTCCAGGACGGCCTCTCCGATGACCTGCAGGATGAGTTGGTACGAATGGAGGTGCCTCAGACCCTTGACGCTCTGGTGCTTCAGTGCCTGTGCATCAATGCCTGCCTTCAACGGCGACGTTCTCGTCGATCCCTGCCGAAACCACTGCCAGCGGCGGCACCCCCGCGTTGTGCACCGACAGTACCCCGGACCGCCCTACGCTTTGTGGCAACGGGTGAGGAGCCCATGGAGCTCGGAGCAGCGAGACCTCACCTGACGGCCCAGGAGCGGATGCGGCGACGCCAAGGGGGATTGTGCCTCTATTGCGGTGAGGCTGGACATTTTGCCGCCTCGTGTTCTGTCCCCCGTCCGACCCACACCCCCCAACCAGTCAGCCGAGGCCTAACAAACTACTCGGCACCGACGAAGGCAACGGAATGTCTTGGCAGCCACTTCGCAGCTGCCTGCCAAGTCTTCAATGATAAACCACAGCAAACAAAGATAAGCCACGAGAACTTGCCAGAATGCTTGCAACCGAGTGTTCATCAAACTTTGTCCGTCACGAAACTTCACATGCCACACCCCTTGCTTATATAGCCAGTGGGGTGTGGCCCAGTGACTCAGCGGAATTGTCTGGCCC
>NW_015396086.1:5062-8766 GCF_001527695.2 Protobothrops mucrosquamatus
TGGCCAAGTCCAGAAACACCGGGCTCCTGGCCAAGTCCAGAAACACCGGGCTCCTGGCCAAACTCCTCGCTGTCGGAAGGCACCGAAGGCTGCACCAGAGGGGAAGGGCCGGGAGAGAGGGACCTAGCCATCTCCTCTCCGTCATGTTCAGAGCCTTCCTCCTCTGATGAGAGGGACCCACCCGACGGAGCCACAACACCTCGTGTCCCAGGAAGCAGAGTGGGACGCTCAAGCCTGTTCCGGAGTCTCGGCGTGATCAGCCGGGAAACGGGCCAGGCCTGGTCTAGGGGAAACCCTGGGTCAGGCACGTAGTCATACCCCACCGGAGTCGGCGGCTGTGGACTATGAGCCCCCTCGGCACCTGATTCTGGACACCCGGGTGTTGTTGGCCAACCGGTCGGAGGGGCTTCCGGCACATGCGCTGGTTGACTCGGGGGCCACGTCGAACTTTATGGACCAGGCCTTTGTGGCCCATTTTAAGGTCCCCTTGGTTCTAGTGGACCCTCTGTTGAGGGTCGAGACTATTGATGGCCGGGAGCTCGTGGCGGGGCCCATCCAATTCACTACCCAGCCTTTGCGCCTCGCCATTGAGGCCCACGAGGAGGCGATTCAGTTTTATGTGACGGCGGACCTTCATTTTCCCTTGGTCCTGGGGATGGCCTGGCTTTGGGCTCACGATCCTCAGGTGGCATGGTCGAGAAACGCCATCTCGTTCCCGAGCCTGCAGTGTGTCGATCACCACCGCCACACCTGTGCCGGCCAGGACGTCTCCACCCCAGCCGTCTCCTTGCCTCCTGAGCTGACGTCCTTCGCCGATGAGTTCAGCGAAAAGGAGGCGGACCGATTACCCCCGCATCAACCCTACGACTGCCCGGTGGATCTGCTGCCCAACGTGCCACTGCCCGCGGGCCGCCTGTATTCCATGTCGGAACCTGAGTTGGCCGCCCTACGGGATTTTCTGGGGCAAAACTTGGCCCGTGGGTTTATCTGGCCTTCGTCCTCCCTGCTCTCGGCCCCGGTCCTTTTCGTGAAGAAGAAGACGGGGGACCTACGCCTATGCTACGATTACCAGTGCTTGAATGCCATCACAGTGCGGAATCGCTACCCCCTGCTGCTCATCCCAGAGCTGATGGAGAGGTTGCCTCGATCTTCACCAAGCTCGATCTCCGAGGGGCCTACAACCTGGTGCGTGTGCATGAGGGGGACGAGTGGAAGACAGCGTTTGGCACCCGATACGGCCACTTTGAGTACACCGTCATGCCGTTCGGTTTGACCAACGCCCCTGCGGTCTTCCAGCACCTGATGAACGACGTGTTCCGGGACATGTTGGACTGGTTCATGGTGATCTACCTGAATTACATTTTAATCTATTCCCAGAACCAGGAGAGCCACCTTCAGCATGTCCGCCAGGTCCTACAGCGCCTGCGGGAGAATCAACTTTATGCAAAGTTGGAGAAATGTTACTTCTTCCAGACTTCCATAGAGTTCTTCGGGCACATCATCACCCCCGAGGGCATCGCAATGGACCCGCGCAAGGTGGAGGCCTTGCGCAGTTGGGAACCCCCACGTCGGGTGAAGGACGTCCAGCGTCTGCTGGGGTTCGCCAACTACTACCGGACCTTCATCCCAGGCTTCGCCACTCTGACCTTGCCGCTGACCCAACTCCTTCGGAAGAAGGTCCCGTTCCAGTGGGGGCCCCCGCAGCAGCAGGCCTTTGAGGTCCTCAAGCGGGCCTTCGTCACGGAGCCGGTCCTCAGGCATCCCAATCCACATCGTCCGTTCGTGGTCGAGACGGATGCGTCCAACGTGGCGATTGGAGCGGTTCTGCTACAGGCCCCGGTGGATGGTGGCACTCTTTTTCCCTGCGCTTATTACTCCAGGAAACTCAATCCTTCTGAGCGCAACTACACCATCTGGGAAAAGGAGTTGCTGGCTATCAAGGCCGTGTTCGAGGCTTGGCGGCATCACCTTGAGGGGGCCCGATACCAGGTGAAGGTGCGGACGGACCATCGGAACTTAGAGCACCTCACCACGACCAGGAAGTTGAACCAGCGGCAGATCCGGTGGTCATTGTTTTTCGCCCGGTTCAACTTCCACGTCACCTATGTTCCGAGCGGCCTCAATCAGAGGGCGGACGCGCTATCCCGCAAGCCGGAATACTTCTGCCCCAAGGACCCCCTTCCCCCTCGGACGGTGCTGCCCACAGAGGCCTTGGCCGCGGTCCAGGAACCGGCGGACCTGTGGGCTCAGGTGCTGGAAGCGCAGCGCCGTGATGACTGGCCGCAGCAGCGGAAAGCGGAAGTTGGCCCAGCGTCCCCATGGACCTTGGGCACTTCGGGTTCTTTGAGACCTTGAACTTGGTGATGCGGACTTTTTGGTGGCCTAGGGTACGGCATGACGTGCACGTTCCCGTGACGTCCTGTGTGACGTGCCAACAGGCCAAATCCGCGTCTGGCCCACCTCCTGGACTCCTCCAACCGCTGCCGACACCGGAGAGACCGTGGGGTGCCATCTCGATGGATTTCTTGACGGATCTACCACTGTCTGCCATGTTCACGACCGTCCTCGTGGTGGTGGACATGCTCACTAAGATGCCCATTTCATCCCGTACCGCGGACTGCAAACAGCCCACACCACGGCCCGTCTGTTCCTGCAGCACATCTTTCGCCTCCATGGCCTGCCGGACACGGTAGGGTCGGACCGCGGAGCCCAGTTCACGGCCTGCTTCTGGAAAAGCCTGATGGCCGCGCTGGAGGTGCAGGTGTGCCTATCGTCGGCGCACCATCCGGAGACTGATGGGGGCACGGAGAAGGTCATCAGCATCCTGGAGCAGTACCTCCACTGTTTCGTCAACGAGCAGCAGGACAACTGGACCGAGTACCTTCCCCTGGCGGAGTTCGGTTTCAACAACTCCCAACACACCTCCACCCAGATGACCCCGTTCCATGCCAATGTCGGATACCATCCACGGTTTTTCCCGTTGGCAATCCCAGATTCCCCTGTTCCCGAGACTCAGGACTTCCTCTCAGAGCTGCAGGCGGTGCAGCAACTGGTGCGATGGCAGCTGATACGGGCGAAGGAGGACGATAAACGGGTCGCCGACCGCTCCTGATGGGCAACGCCACTGCTGGAAGTCGGAGATCGGGTGTGGCTGTCCACGAAACACCTCCCTACGGACCGGCCGGTAAGGAAACTGGACCACTGCTTTATCGGTCCCTTCCCAGTCAAGGCGGTCATCAACCTGGTGGCCTACCGGTTGACTCTACCACGCTCCATGCGGCTCCACCCCGTTTTCCATTGGTCCCTCCTGGTCCCTGAGGCCCTAGCGAGCCATGTCTGACGCCCGACAACGCCTGCCCCTCCAGTCGCAGCCGACGAGGACGACACCTCGACGTACGAGGTGGACAGCATTCGGGACTCCCGTTGGCTGAAGGGGTGCTTCCAACACCTCATCGCCTGGAAGGGGTACGGGCCCGAAGATTTCAGCTGGGTGGATGCTTCTTCCGTTCGGGCCCCTGACCTGGTACAGGCCTTTCACGACCAGTTTCCGTCCCGACCACATCCCGACCGTCAGACCCGGGGAAAGGGCCCTGCGGTGGGGGATAGTGTTGTGGCTCCGTCCTGTGGGTCCCTATCATCGGAGGAGGAAGGCTCTGAACATGAAGGAGAGGAGATGGCCAGGCCTCCCTCTCCAGGACCTTCCC
>NW_015396086.1:13481-15701 GCF_001527695.2 Protobothrops mucrosquamatus
GCAGCGATCGCACACTACTCCCAGAAGCACGAAGCTGAAGACACCAGCCTGAAGATGACGAATGGGACTTCGTCTTTTTTTTTTTTTTACATGCAGGCAGCCCAGGTTCGAATCTCAGAAGGGTATGTTTGGCTGATGAGAGCTAAAAAGTTCGAAATAGCTATTCCATTCTCCCTTAATTGTTTGTTAGCAATCCAAATTTTAAAAAAAATATAAATGATGTCGCAGTTGCGACTGCTGCCTGTGGATGGCTCTAGTTTGAGCTGATACAGGCAAAAGATTTCTTTCTCCCATATTTGGGTCGACAGGGTGCATCAAAAAGCACTCGATGTATATATATATACACACACACACACACACATACATACATACATACATACATACATACATACATACATATTCAAAATTTGGATTGCTAACAAAGAATTAAGGGAGAACTGGAATAGCCATTTCAAACTTTTTAGTTCTTTTCAACCAGACATATGCAATCATGTAGGAAGGACAATTTCAAAAAAAAGAGGAGGCAGGACAATCAAGGCAATTATGGTTAGCTAGAAAGGATGGCCCTATTACATGGGCAATGAGTAAGCAGTTAGGCCAGCAAGGTTTATAAAAAGAATCTCCCCACCCCCTAAGCTTTACTCTGAGGACGCTGGCAGGGGATCAGCGAAAGCTAAGTTGTTTCTTTTAAACATTGTAAATAGTTCTTTTTAAATATCTTTTTAGCAATAAACAACTGGTTTATACCTCTCCCGGAGATCGAGGATTGTGTTATTGAACAGATATGCCCGGGATTCGCATCTTTGCAGTTATCAAGGACATCTATTGATATATATATCAATAAAAATATAGAAAAACGAACACCAGGATAAAAATAAACAAGACTGTTTAATATAAACAAGCTTGTAAGTAAAAGAGTTACTGAACTTTCGTTGGCCAGACTACTGACATCATAAAATAAACAGTCTTGTTTATTTTTATCCTGGTGTTCATTTTTCTATATTTTTATTGATATGTGTATACCCAGGATTAGCATTTTTTTAAAAAAAATTTTTATTAACTTTTTCAAATAAATATATGAACAAATAATACAAATATGGTGCATTTCATTAGAAAATAATACAAATATGGTGCATTTCATTAGAAAAACAAACACATAAAAAGCCTACTCATTAGATATTCAGAAATAATCGGCGTTCCCCCCCCTGCATCCACACTCCCTCCACCTTCCTACCTACTTCCCTCTCCTTCCTCCCCCTCTTGACCACTACCTCTCCTCTTTCCTCCTTCCCAACTATCCTACACATCCCATCACCTTCTTTTCCACCACCTCGGATGCAGTTTAGGGGTACTAGCCGATCATCTCCTCTTCTTAAAGACAAACATTTACATTACATTTATAAATACACCAAATTTTTTTTATAATTCTACCCCTTCATCCCCTTCCCCCCTCCCCCCGGACTTCCCAGAACTGAGTACAGGGATAAATACATAACATCCCAAGTCTAAATTAAACTATCCATTCATAATACAAACAAAATTAACATACTTTAACTCTAACATACAGTAATAAACTTAAATATAATATATATATAAATTATATTAAATATATAGAAAATATTAGAAAAAAAATATTTATTCAAAAGCTATATGATAATTAATCACTTCATACTTTCTCTTCATATAATCTATCCATCTTCTCCACACTGAAATAAATTTTTCTTGAGATTGATCCTTCAAGTATGCAGAAATTTTTGCAATTTCTGCAAAATATGACTCCTTCAATCTCCAATCATCCATAGTCGGTAATACCTCTTTCTTCCAGTTTTGAGCAATCAATAATCTTGCTGCTGTTATACAATACAACATCAGATTCATTTCTTTAGGATCCAAATTTTCCATAACACCCAATAAAAATAATTGCGGTGTAAATTTTATCTTTTTCTTAAAAATCTGTTGAATATTCCACCAAATCTTAATCCAAAAAGCCTTTACATCCCTACATGTCCACCAAATATGATAATTACCACATCTCCAACATTTTGGCTGCAAATTTGGATACATGCAAGACAATTTTTGGGGATCTAGATGCCATCTATAAAACATTTTATAAAAATTTTCCCTTAAATTCTGTGCTTGGGTGAACTTGACATTTCTTACCCAAATTACCTCCCATGTATCTAACATAATTGGTTCTTGAATATTTTGTGCCCATTTAAT
>NW_015396086.1:16361-19939 GCF_001527695.2 Protobothrops mucrosquamatus
ATATGAGACTTAAAAACTTGATCAACCTTCTTATCAAAAAATAAATAAGCATGCCATCCATAAAATAAATCCCAACCTTCAAGAATCAATATGTCTCTATTAGTTAAATTAATCCAATCACCAATCCAAGTTAAAACCACCGCATCATAATATAATTTTAAATTTGGGGCTTTAAGTCCCCCTCTTTCCCGTGCATCTTACATAATTTTAAATTTAACCCTCGGCTTTTTCCCCTGCCAGATAAATCTATTAATACCTCTTTGCCATTCATCCAAATATGAGTCCTTTTTTAAAATAGGTATCATTTGAAACAAAAAGAGGAATTTAGGAAGAATATTCATTTTAACCACTGAAATTCTCCCTAACAAAGATAATTATAACTTTTTCCACTCCTCTAAATCTTTTTGAATTTTTACCCATAACTTATCATAATTATTTTTATACAGTTTGACATTAGAGACTGTAATATAAACACCCAAATATTTCACCTTTTTCACTATTTCAAAACCAGTTGAGTTACTTAAAGTCTCTTTATCTTTCGTTGACATATTTTTAACTAATATTTTAGTCTTATTATTATTTACTTTAAATCCAGAAACTTTCCCATACTGAGTCAAAATCTGTGTCAGATTTCTTGCTGAGTCAATCGGTTGAGATAGAGTGAAAACCAGATCATCAACAAACGCTCTAAGCTTATAGTCATTCTTGTCCAAAGTTATTCCTTTTATAACCGATGATTCTCGAACCTTGATTAATAAAATCTCCAAAGTCAAAACAAATAATAGAGGTGATAATGGACATTCTTGTCTCGTACCTTTCTCAGTTTTAAATGAGTCTGTCAATCCTCCATTTACTACCACTTGTGCTGATTGTAATTGGTAAATAGCCTTTAACGCTGACAGAAATCTGTCCCCAAAATTCATTCTCTCCACCACTCGTAACAAAAATTGCCAGTCCAGTTTATCAAACACCTTTTCAGCATCCAGAAATATAAAAGCCGCTGGAATTTGATTATTTTTGTCCAAATATTCAAGCAGGTTTACAATTTGTCTAACATTATTTTTCATGTATCTGCCAGTTATAAATCCAGATTGGTCCACATGTATAATCCGTTTCAATACTTGCATTAATCTATTAGCTAAATTTTTTGCAAAAATCTTATAATCCGTATTCAATAAAGATATTGACCTATAACTTTTGGGCTGAGTCAAATCTTGATCCTCCTTCGGTATAAGTGATATAAATGCAGACCTCCACGATGGTGGTACATCTAATCCAGACAATATACTATTAAAAAGACATCTCAGAGGTTCTAACATTTCTTCCAATAACATTTTATAATATATTGCAGTTAACCCATCTGTACCAGGAGCCTTGCCAACCTTTAATTGTTTAATTGTCTCTATAATCTCATCCAACGCAATCGGACAATTCATCATTCCTTGTTGTTCATCTGAAAGTCTAAAAAAATTTGCTTGTTGCAAATACCTATCTATTTCAAAAGATTGTATATTCTCTGAGGCATATAATTTTGAAAAATATTCCAGAAAGGCCTTTTTAATCAAATCTTGTTGAAAAACTTCTTTACCTTTATAATTTATTTTCTCTATAACTCTTTGTTTTTGTTTCTTTCGCAATTGGTAAGCCAACCACCTTCCAGGTTTATCTGCATTACAAAATGTGTTATATGTCATATATCTCAAGTTCACTGCAGTCTGATCAGCCAGTAACATCTTAAATTGTTCCTTCAACATTGCAATAGATACCTTTAAATTATTATCCATTGGATTTAAGGAGAAAGCTTTTTCTTTTATTTTTATCTCTTGCTCCAAATCCCTATACTTTTGTAACTGCTTTCGCCTATGAGCTATATTCATTGAAATTAGAGCACCTCTCATAAAAGCCTTACTAGCATCCCACACCACTGACATAGAAGTGCCCTTATTCATGTTCAGCGTAAAAAAGTCTTTTAAATAATCTTTAAGTATCTGCATGTTAGATTCATGTTTTAATAAATTTTCATTCAGTCTCCAAGTCCTTTTACTTCCTCCTTCAGTTGAGAGTTCCATCCACACAGGGCTATGATCTGATAAAATCATAGAAAAAATCTTCACTTTCTTAACCCTGGGGAGTAAATCATTAGTCATCAAAATGAAGTCAATTCTAGAATGAGAATGATGTCTATCTGAAAAATAGGTGAAATCACTTTCTCCTATATTCCGATCTCGCCAAATGTCTCTTAACTCCAAATCCTCTTGTAATGCAAAAAAACTTTTAGGCAGTTTAACTTGAGTCGACACTTTAGAATAAGTCTTTTTATCTTTCCTAGGATCTATAACACCATTCCAGTCTCCCATCATAATGACAGATTTATAATCCAATTGAGTTATATTTTGATGTAAAAGTTTATAAAATTGTTTCTGCTGCTGATATTGATTAGGCGCATATAAGCCAACAATAAGGGATTTTTTGCCATTCAATAAAAGTTCAACAAACACAAATCTTCCTTCTTTATCAAAGTCAATTAGTTTTGGCAATAATTCTTTTTTAGCATAAAGAACTACACCAGCTTTTTTCCTTGGTGCCGGGACAATAAAATGGAGTCCTAGTCTAGAATTAATCAGATACTTTTGATCTTTTGATGTAATATGCGTTTCTTGCAAACATATAATATCATTTTTATGTTGTTTCAAATAATGAAATATTTTCTTCCTTTTTTGTGGTGAGTTCAAGCCATTAACATTCAATGTCATCAACTTAGCCATCTTTTGGCTTTTGAAGCTTCTGGAGCATTCCTTGTATATCTGAGATAACAGATTTCTTCGATCTTGCCCCTCCCACTGGCTCTGAGGTAGACGAATATGTTTGAGGTGCAGATTCTTTTGGTTGTTCTCTTTCCCTACGTCTATGAGCTGCACGTGTCATTCTTTGCTCCTTTGAATCATCTTTTACTCAATTGCAGGCTCTAATGATCTCCTGCAGATAAGGATGTAGCTCCAGGCAATTCAACGAATAGTTGTTCCTCTACATCTTCCATTCCTTTAGCTCGTGATGCAGAAGGTGAATCAGTTTTCAGAACCGTTAAATAAAATTCTTTAGCCTTTTGAACTGTATTAAGCCTGTGATGGATCCCAGCAAAATTCACAATCATCCCAACAGGTATATCCCATCTAAAAGACAACTGCCGCTTTTTTAGCTCCTGAGCCAAAAAAGCAAATTCCTTCCTTTTTCTTAAAATTTGTGAAGTTATTTCCTTTAGTAGTATAACATCTTGGGCAGCAATCTGAAATCTCTGTTGATAAAAAGCTTGTATAATCTCATTACGACGTGTTTTTCTAGAAAAGTAAACAACAACATCTCTGGGTAATTTCCTCTGACATGCAACCCATGAATTTACTCTATAGGCTTTTTCGATTTCTCCAAAAATAATTTCAGGATCGCACTCAAAAACCAGAGCCAGAGCAGCTGCTATTTCCTCCCTCAGTTTCTCCTGTAGATCTTCTTTTAAGCCTCTAATTCTTATAGCATACTCCATTTCTCTATATTGTGACATTGCAATATCATTTTGAGCAATTTCC
>NW_015396087.1:0-1639 GCF_001527695.2 Protobothrops mucrosquamatus
AAAAAAATGGCGGACAAAAAAAAATGGCGGACAGCCTTGCTTGGCGACCCCTGTGAAATGGTCGATCGACCCCAAATGGGGTCCCGACCCACAGGTTGAGAACCACTGCCCTATACCATTTCGGACAAATGGCTGTCCAGTCTCGTCTTCAAAACTTCCAGTGTTGGAGCATTCACAGCTTCTGGAGGCAGGTTGTTCCCCTGGTTAATTGTCCTCACTGTCAGGAAGTTTCTCCTTAGTTCTAGGTTGCTTCTCTCTTTGGTTAGTTTCTATCCGTTGCTTCTTGTCCTGCCTTCGGGTGCTTTGGAGAAGAGCTTGACTCCCTCTTCTTTGGGGCAGCCCTTGAGATACTGGAAGACAGCTATCACGTCCCCCCTCGTCCTTCTCTTCATTAAACTAGACATACCCAATTCCAGCAGCCGTTCCTTATATATTTTAGCTTTCTAGTCCAGCCCCCTGCTCAAGCAGGAGACCCTATACCAGTGTTTCTCAACCTTGACAACTTTAAGATGGGTGGACTTCAACTCCCAGAATTCCCCAGCCGGGAATTCTGGGAGTTGAAGTCCACCCATCTTAAAGTTGTCAAGGTTGAGAAACACTGCCCTATACCATTTGAAACAAGTGGCCGTCCAGTCTCTTCTTCAAAACCTCCAGTGATGGAGCATTCACAACTTCTGGTGGCAAGCCGTTCCACTGGTTAATTGTTCTAACTGCCAGGAAATTTCTCCTTAATTCCAGGTTGCTTCTCTCCTTGGTGAGTTTCCATCCATTGTTTCTTATCCTGCCTTCTGGTGCTTTGGGACATAAATTGACACACACACACCCCCTTTGTGGCAGCCCCTCAAATACTGGAATGCTGCTATCCTGTCCTCCCTCGTCCTTCCTTTCTCTAGACTGGCCAGATCCAAATCCTGCCACCGTCCTTCCTACGTTTTAGTCTCCAGGCCTTTACTCATCTCCAGGCAGCTGTGAGTAAAGGAGAAATCGTTATTCCTTCCTGAAAGCAAAGAGATTGCCTTGAGGGGCAGCTACAGAGAAACGGGACACACAGCAGACATTTATAGGGAAGCTTGTCCCGGGCGGAAGTGTGGATGTGCTGATTGTGGGGTGACACGAGCTCTGTGTGTGTATGTGTGTGTGTGTGTGTAGTTATGATTATGTTTGTGAACATGCAGTTCCTCTTGGGCAGGGGTAGGCAACCTTGGCTCTTTTATGACTCGTGGACTTCAACTCCCAGAATTCCTGAGCCAGACATGCTGAGGGGAAAGTGAGAGGTTCCCAAGCTGAGCCATGCTGGCTCAGGGATTCTGGGAGTTGAAGTCCGCAACTTGTGAAGGGGTCATAGTTCCCCCATGCTGGCTCAGGAATTCTGGGAGTTGAAGTCCACGAGTCATGAGGGGGCCATCGTTCCCCCATGCTGGCTCAGGAATTCTGGGAGTTGAAGTCCACGAGTCATGAAGGGGCCATAGTTCCCTCATGCTGGCTCAGGAATTCTGGGAGTTGAAGTCCACGAGTCACGAGGGGGCCATAGTTCCCTCATGCTGGCTCAGGAATTCTGGGAGTTGCAGTCCACGAGTCACGAGGGGGCCATAGTTTCCCCATGCTGGCTCAGGAATTCTGGGAGTTGAAGTCCACGAGT
>NW_015396087.1:4764-11577 GCF_001527695.2 Protobothrops mucrosquamatus
CTCTCTCTCTCTCTCTCTCTCTCTCTCTCTCTCTCTCTCTCTCTCTCTCTCTCTCTCTCTCTCTCTCTCTCTCTCCTTCTCTCTCTTTTTCTCTTTTTCTCTCTCTCCCCCTCCCTTTCTCCCCCTCTCTGTCTCTCCCTCTCCCTCTCTTTCTCTCCCTCCCTCTCTCTCTTTTTCTCTTTTTCTCTCTCCCTCCCTTTCTCCTTCTTTCTCTCTCCCTCTCTCTTTCTCTTTTTCTCTCCCTCTCCCTCCCTTTCTCCCTCTCTTTCTCTCTCCCTCCCTCTCTCTCTTTCTCTCTCTCTCCCTCCCTTTCTCCCTCTTTCCCTCCCTCCTCTTTCTCTCTCTTTCTCCCTCTTTCTCTCCCTCTCCCTCTTTCTCTCCCTCCCTCTCTCTCTTTTTCTCTCTCTCTCTCCCTCTCTTTCTCCCTCTTTTTCTCTCTCTCCCTCCCTCTCTTTTTCTCTTTTTCTCTCTCTCTCCCTCCCTTTCTCCCCCCTCTCTGTCTCTCCCTCTCCTTCTTTCCCTCTTTCTCTCCCTCTGTCTTTTTCTCTCTCTTTCCCTCTCCCTCTCCCTCCCTTTCTCCCTCTCTTTCTCTCTCCCTCCCTCCCTGTCTCTCTCTCTCTCTCTCTCCCTCCCTTTCTCTTTATCTCCCTCCCTCCTCTTTCTCTCTCTTTCTCCCTTTCTCTCTCCCTCTCCCTCTCTTTCTCTCACTCTCCCTCTTTCTCTCCCTCTCTCTTTTCTCTCTCTCTCTCTCTCTCCCTCTCTTTCTTTCTCCCTCTTTCCCTCCCTCCCTCCCTCCCTCCCCCCCTCTCTCTCACATACACACACACACACACACACACCCCTGAGACGAGAGGAAGGGGACCGGGAGTCCCGCATCAAAATGGACGTTGGTGGGTCCCTCCGAGCATCTCGGCTACTGCAGCCAAAGGTCGGCTCAGGAGTGCCGCTGGGCCTGCCGTAGCCCCCCACCCCAAATCTGGTGGGCGCCAGGTTGGGGAAGGCAGGGTCTGTGCAGGGAGGGGAGGCCTGGCTGGGCAGCCGCGGCTGGTGCGGCTAACTTGATCTCCTCGGGGAGCCGAGAGGCGGCTCAACTTTCATTGGCCCTTTGCTGCCGCTTGACCTCAGTGCTCAGCTATGAAGGGTGGTGCGTGCCGTGTGTGTGTGTGTGTGTGTGTGTGTGTGTGTGTGTGTGTGCCTGTGTTTGTGCATGCAAAGGAGAATGAGTGAATTGCTGGTTGCCCGGTTTTTCCTGGCTGCTGCGGGAGATAAATTCCGTCTCTCGGATCTTGAACAGGCATCGATCCGGACAGTTTCCAGCCGATCCTGGCAGATGTTCGGAAACTTCCCCCTTTCCCTCCCACCCCGTCAACAATCATGGTGTGGGAATTTCTGTCGCTCGGTGAAACGTTGGTGAGGGAGCTTTGTCTCGCTTTACGGCCTTTTCTCGCCGCGGTTGTTAAGCGAACCGCTGCCGCGGTTCAGCGAGGAACACGGTCGCTAAGCGAATCTGGCTTCCCCCTCGACTTTGCCGGCCAGGAGGTTGCGAAAGGGGATCACGTGACACACACACACACACACACACAAGGGGACACCGCTTCCGTCGTAAACACGAGTCCGTTGCCAAGCGTCTCAATTTTGATCACGGGACCCCCGGGCGGGGTGGTCGTAAGTGTGAAAAACGGTCGCCAGTCGCTTTTCTCAGGGCTGTTGTAACTTTGAACGGTCACTAAATGGACCGCTGTAAGTCGAGGACGTCGTGTCGGTCCGGCAGCGACATTAGGGGCGACTGAGGTTTTGCTTCTAAGCCACTTTTTCCCACTCTTGAGACTCCACCTCCCATCATCCCCTGCCAGGCTGGCCAGGCACAGCCCACCGGGGAGGGGAAAGGCCTCTTTTTTTTGGGGGGGGCAGTTTTTTCCACCTCAAGGGTCCTGGCAGCTGCATCCCCCCCCCCNTCCTTCCCCTCCCCTCCCCGCCCTCCTTTCTCCTTCCTCCCTTCCCCTTTCCTGTTTCCTTTCCTTTCTTTCCCTCCCCTCCCTTCCATTTGCCTTCTCTCTTCTCCTTCCTCCTTCCTCCTTCCTCCCTTCCTCCCCTCCCCTCCTCTTCTTTCTCCTCCCTCCCTTCCCCTTTCCTGTTTCCTTTCCTTTCTTTCCCTCCCCTTCCTTCCCCTCCCCTCCACGTGTTCCAGGGATGCTGCCACTGTTGCCCGGTTGCCAAGTGCCCATAAATGTAGTTTTAAGTCCTTTTTTTCCAATGTCACCGTAACTCTTGAACCCTACGTCAAGGGCTCCCCGTGAGGAATCCAGCAGGCACCATTCCAGCCGCCCGGGGTTGCTGCTCCCCTCCAGATGGGGAGGCTCCCTTTTGTGTGTCTGTCTGTGTGTGGGGGGGGGGGCTGCCTGGGCCTTGCAAAGCCAGCTCTGGAGAAGCACAGCTGGATTTGGTCAGCCTTCTAGAGGCTCTTATGCTTTTTCCTCCGGCCCACTTCTAGGCTGGGGGAAAGAGGAAATATTTACTCAACACCACAAACCGCCAAACGCCATCGACACCCCCCCCCCCGGTGTCTGCTGGCACGAAAGCCAGACCGACACCTGCTCCTTTTGCTCCGTCCTGCCGGGCCCCCACGCCGGACGCTCCGATCCGGCCTCCTTTCCTCGCCCTCGGAGGCGTCCAGGCCTTGCAGCTGTCCCGGCCCAGGATGCGGGCGGGAGAGGAGATGGTTTTTGCAAAGGAAGCCAAATCTTGCAATCGTTGTGCGATTGTGGAGCGTGCCACCGCCACGCGCTCAGGGTGCAAATGCAGCTAAAGGACGTCGCGGGGCGTCCTCGGCGTTACCACGGTCCGCTTAGCGACCGTTCGAACTTACAACGGCACTGGAAAAAAGGGACTCACGGCCGTTTTTCACGCTTACGATGGCGGCAGCGGCCCCGATGGCCACGTGATCAAAATTGGCAACTGGTGTGTATATACGACGGTTGCGAAAGGTTGTAACGACTGTCTGGCTTAGTAACCGAAAGGTTTGGGCCCAGTTGGGATTGTAAATTGAGGTTTAATGGCTGTAATTGAGGGTTGTTAGGTTAGAGGCGATGATGAGGATAATATAAGTGGCCAAAGAAAGCAAAGGTGGCACCAATAATCTTAGGCGCCTTGGGTACAATCCCGAAACATCTGGAGCTCCGCTTGAGCCCCGTCGGCGTTGACAAAAATCCCCATCGGTCAATTGCAAAAGGCAGGTTGACTTAGAAAAGCTTGCGACGAGAGCTTGAATCCCATCCAACATCCACATCTGGCTCTTCCAGGCCTTTGGGAAGGACTCCAGAGGGGGACAAAAATGTCAAATCCAGTCTGAACCTCTGGCTGACTCTTCAAACCACCGTATTCATAGTATCGGCATTGACAAAAATCCCCCTTGGTCAATTGCAAAAGGCAGCTTTAACTGGAGCAGCTGAAATCCTGCAGCAAGACCTTTAACTGGAGGCTAAAACATACAAGGAACGGTTGCTGGAATTGGGAATGTCCAGTTTAAGGAAGAGAAGGACGAGGGGGGACATGATAGCAGTCTTCCAGTATCTCAGGGGCTGCCCCAAAGAAGAGGGAGTCAAGCTATTCTCCAAAGCCCCTGAAGGCAGGACAAGAAGCAACGGATGGAAACTGATCAAGGAGAGAAGCAACCTGGAACTAAGGAGAAACTTCCTGACAGTGAGGACAATTAACCAGTGGAACCACCTGCCTCCAGAAGCGGTGAATGCTCCAACACTGGAAGTTTTTAAGAAGAGACTGGACAGCCATTTGTCCGAAATGGTATAGGGTTTCCTGCCTGAGCAGGGGGCTGGACTAGATGACCTCCAAGGTTTCTAATTCTGATAGCAGCCTTTCAATATCTAAGGGGCTCCCACAAAGAAGAGGGAGTCAACCAGTTCTCCAGGGCACCCGAAGGCAGGACGAGAAGCAACGGGTGGAAACTAACCAAGGAGAGAAGCAACCTAGAACTAAGGAGAAACTTCCTGACAGTGAGAACAATTAACCAGTGGAACAGCCTGCCACCAGAAGCGGTGAATGCTCCAACACTGGAAGTTTTTAAGAAGAGACTGGACAGCCGTCTGTCCGAAATGGTGTAGGGTTCCTGCCTGAGCAGGAGGTTGGACTAGATGACCTCCAAGGTCCCTTCCAACTTTATCATTATTATTATTATTAACCCCATCAAGCATCCACATCTTTCTTGTACTGCTGGGTGGTCCCCGTCCCCTCCCCAGGGGCTGGTTCTGAGGGGGGAGAGGATAGAGTTGCTACAATTGGGGAGTCGCAAAAAGGATTCGTTTCTTTGCATCCCTTGAGAGGCTGGGAAATGGGGAAGGGTCTGGGGTCAGGAGAGGCTCTTCTGCTCCCCCCTGGGGGTGGGTGTCCCCTCCTGGCATCCTGAGAGGCATCTGATTGGGCGGGAGGGGGGCACGGGCTGGTGCAAACATCTGTAGCCCATTTCCCTCCTGGGCGCGATCCAGGGGACGTCCCACTGGAGGTTTCAGCGGCTGCTTTTTCCCCCTGGTGAAGTTTGTGCCTGTGAAGGATGGGGGGAGCGTTTGCACGCTTCAGGGGGGTGGGTGGAAAGAGTGACCCCTTCCTTCCTCTGCCCCCCTCCCCCCCCATTTTGTTTTGTTTTGTTTTGAGAAAACAAGCCCGGTGCCAACTGTGGGCGTTGGGTCTTTCAGGGGGTGATCCTGGTTTTAGACTAAGCTTGGGAGTTAAAAATGTCGTATTGTGAAAAAGCCCAATCAATTTTGTCTGTCTGTCTGTCTCTATCATCTGTCCGTCAGTCTGTCAGTCCGTCCGTCCGTCTATCTGTCTATCTGTCTGTCTCTAGCTATCATCTATCTATCCATCCATAACAATCACCTATATATCATCTTTATCATCTGTCTGTCTGTCTGTCCGTCCGTCCGTCCGTCCGTCCGTCCATCCATCCATCCATCCATCCATCCATCCATCCATCCATCCATCCATCCATCCATCCATCCATCCATCCATCCATCTATCTATCTATCTATCTATCTATCTATCTATCTATCTATCTATCTATCTATCTATCTATCTATCTATCTCTGTTTATCTCTCTCTCTCATCTTCTGTATAATCTCTGTTTATATTTATCTAACTGTCTGTCTATCTATTATCTTCTATATAACATCTATATCTATCTGTCATTTTCTATATATCATCTATCATGTATCATCTATCTATTTCTATCTGTTTCTATCTATCTGTCTGTCTGTCTGTCTGTCTGTCTCTAGCTATCATCTATCTATCCATAACAATCACCTATATATCATCTTTATCATCTGTCTATCTATCTATCTATCTATCTATCTATCTATCTATCTATCTATCTATCTATCTATCTATCATTTTTATATATCATCTATCATGTATCATCTATCTATTTCTATCTGTTTCTGTCTGTCTGTCTGTCTGTCTGTCTGTCTGTCTGTCTGTCTGTCTGTCTGTCTGTCTGTCTGTCTGTCTGTCTGTCTGTCTGTCTCTAGCTATCATCTATCTATCCATAACAATCACCTATATATCATCTTTATCATCTGTCTATCTATCTATCTATCTATCTATCTATCTATCTATCTATCTATCTATCTATCTATCTATCTATCTATCTATCATTTTTATATATCATCTATCATGTATCATCTATCTATTTCTATCTGTATCTATCTATCTATCTATCTATCTATCTATCTATCTATCTATCTATCTATCTATCTATCTATCTATCTATCTATCTATCTATCTATCTATCATCTGTCTATCATCTGTCTGTCCGTCCATCTATCTATTATCTTCTATATATCATCTATATCTGTCTCTGTCTGTCTGTCTGTCCATCTGTCTCTGACGCTTTGGTAAATAAGTTGTCCCCCCCCTCTTCTTTGTGGCAGCCCCTCAAATATCATGCCCCCCCCCCCAGTCCTTCTTTTCTCTAGACTGGCCCTACCCAATTCCAGCCACCGTTCTTCGTATGTTTCTGTCTCCAGGCCTTTGATCATCCTTGTTGCTCTTCTCTGCGCTTTCCCCCCAAAATCTCAGCCTCTTTTGTGTCATGCGGGGACCAAAACTGGGCGCCGCATTCTGGGAAGGGGCCTCACCGGCTCCCCCCTTCTTGTTTCTGCCCTGCAGACAGCAAAGCCATCGTGGACGGCAACCTGAAGCTGATCCTGGGGCTGATCTGGACCCTCATCCTGCACTACTCCATCTCCATGCCCATGTGGGAGGACGAGGACGAGGAGGACGCCAAGAAGCAGACGCCCAAGCAGCGTCTCCTGGGCTGGATCCAGAACAAGGTGCCGCAGCTGCCCATCACCAACTTCAACCGCGACTGGCAGGACGGCAAGGCCTTGGGAGCCCTGGTGGACAACTGCGCCCCCGGTGAGCCTGCCTGTGTGTGTGTGGGGGGGGGCACCTGAGTGGACAGGGGGAGGGAGGGGAGGGAGAAGCACTGGATGGGATCGGACCGGATGGCCTTACTGGACCTGATGCCCTGCAGGTGGATGGAATGAGTCATTGACCACTAGTTGATCACATCTGGAGAGGTTTGCAATCTATTTAGGCCTAATTGATATATCCATCCATCCATCCTGTCATCCTTCCTTCCTTCTCTCCTTCCCTCCCTCCCTCCCTCCGGCCCTTCCTTTCTTATCATCCAGCCAGCCATCAATCCATCCCTGCACCCTTCCATTCCTCCTTCCTTCCTTCCTTCCTTCCTTCCTCTCTGTTTCTCCTTCCTTCCTCTCTTCCTCTTCTTCCTTCCTCTCT
>NW_015396087.1:13574-15485 GCF_001527695.2 Protobothrops mucrosquamatus
TTCCTTCCTTCCTTCCTTCCTTCCTTCCTTCCTTCCTTCCTTCCTTCCTTCCTTCCTTCCTTCTTCTCTCCTCCCTCCTTCCTCTCCTCCCTCCCTTCCTCTTCCTCTTCTCTTTTCCTTTCCCTTCCCTTTCCCTGCCATCCTTCGCCAAAGAAGGAGCTCACTTAATCAACCGGTGGGAGAACCAACCCAAAATTTCCCTCTTGCATCCGGCCGTTTATCGACTCAGGGTGCGGCCTACATTTCCTCCAGCCCTCTCGCCTCCGGACTTTTGTCCTGAACAACGACCCTGTAGGGTAGGCTGTGTTGAGAGAGAAGGACCGGTCCCCAGTCTGCCAATATCCAGGCCTGCATCTGGATTTGAACCCAGAACCTAATCCCTATTGGTCCTCTCCCACGCACCCAACTTCAAACCGGGGTCTGCATCCTGCATCCTTGTAGAAGGGACCCCAGTTGGACCCTTCCCAGACGATATGGGGGGGGCGGTGTTGGTGCCCCCTCTGACCCCCTCTTTGCTTTCCCTTCCAGGCCTGTGTCCAGACTGGGAGACGTGGGACCCCAGGCAGCCGGTGGAGAATGCCCGCGAAGCCATGCAGCAAGCCGACGACTGGCTGGGGGTCCCTCAGGTACCCCTGGAAGATCGGGGTGGGGCGAGCCGGGGGGGGCAGGGGGGCAGAAGATCCTGGCACCGGGAAGGGGAACCTCCCTGGAAAAATCAGCAGGGACGAAGAAGCACCACCAGAAGAAGAAATATTTAAAAACAATACTAGGCTGTGCAGGAAATGGACAGATTTAGTTTAAGGATGAAAGAAAAAGAAGTAACAGAATATTTTTAAACTTGGGATCTATTTTATCAATGGTTAGAGCAGGGGTCTTCCAACTTGGCCCTTTGATGACTTGTGGACTTCAACTCCCAGAATTCCTCAGCCAGGCACGCGTGGCTGGCTGAGGAATTCTAGGAGTTGAAGTCCACAAGTCATCAAAGGACCAAGTTGGAAGACCCCTGTCTTAAATCTAAGAAACAAAATGGAGGCTGGCTGGGGAATTCTGGGAGTTGAAGTCCACAAGTCATCAAAGGGCCAAGTTGGAAGACCCCTGTCTTAAATCTAAGAAACAAAATGGAGGCTGGCTGAGGAATTCTGGGAGTTGAAGTCCACAAGTCAGCAAAGGGCCAAGTTGGAAGACCCCTGGGTTAAAGAAAAGATTTAGGGATTAGGAATTTAATTTGTATCAGTAAAGAAGATATTCAGACAATACGTTTTTGTTGAATGATTACTATTGAATTCTGTTAAAAAAATAATCAATAAAACTTTATTAAAAAAAAAAACACCCAGCAGGGAGGGGGGAACCGCCGGAGCCCGTCTGCAGGCAGTGCCCCCCCCTGGAGCTTTGCAAGGGGCAGGCGGAAATCCATCAGGTTCAGCTTCTCAGCTAACCGTATCGTGCTTGCTGGAAAAAAAAACCTGGGGTGCCCCCTCCGAATTCCCCCAAATGGATTTGTGTTTCTCTTTGCAGGTGATTGCCCCCGAGGAGATTGTGGACCCCAACGTGGACGAGCACTCGGTCATGACTTACCTGTCGCAGTTCCCCAAGGCTAAACTCAAACCCGGAGCCCCCTTGCACTCCAAGCAGGTCAACCCCAAGAAGGCCAAGGCCTATGGGCCCGGTAAGCAGCGCTCTGGGGGGCAGAGAAAGTGGGGCCGAGGGTCCCGGAGTTGGGGGGAGGCCAAATAATGAGGGAATAGTAGCCCCCTCCGTGTCTCCTCTTGTTGGCTCAGCCAATCTTGCTATTTTAGCAAGTCAGTGAGTCAAGTTGCACATTCCAGTCTTCCCTTCCCTTCCCTTCCTTTCCCTTCTCCTTCCCTTCCCTTTCACTTCCATTTCCCTTTCCTTCCCTTTCACTTCCCTTCC
>NW_015396088.1:0-8764 GCF_001527695.2 Protobothrops mucrosquamatus
TTTTTTTTTTTTAGAAAAAAAGCACTGATTGAAACTGTGGTTAAGTCTCTCCATGTGTTTGGGATTAAGGAACTTTCTGACTGAGTTGCTACTTGTAGATATGGTCTGCAAGTCTTCTATCTGTTCATTGTACATAGTGATTGTTACAGTCCTTGCATTGCATGTTGCATATAACTCCTGATTTGGGGGTTTTAGGATTGCTTAGGATATTTGGATTTTGTTGGTTTACATGTGACAGTGATGCCAAGTGATTGTAATAATCTGTAGATTATCCTGGAGATATTTTTGTGAAATGGGAACATTGTCATTTTTGTAGGTTGCAGTAGTTATCTGAGGTGCATTGTGTGGCAAGGCACTTTTTCTGATTAAATCGTGTGGCTATCCCTTTTGTTGGAAGATGTTGTATGTTGCTGTTGTTGTTAATTGCGAAGTCGTGTCCGATCCATCACAACCCCATGGACAACATTCCTCCAGGCCTTCCTGTCCTCTACCATCTTCTGGAGTCCATTTAAGCTCACGCCTACTGCTTCAGTGACTCCATCCAGCCACCTCATTCTCTGTTGTCTCCTTCGTTTATTGCCTTCAATCTTTCCAAGCATTAGGCTCTTCTCCAGGGAGTCCTTCCTTCTTGTTAGGTGGCCAAAGGACTTGAGTTTCAACTTCAGGATCTGGCCTTCTAAAGAGCAGTCAGGGTTGATCTCCTCTAGGACTGACCGGTTTGATCGCCTTGCAGTCCAGGGGACTCGCACGAGTCTTCTCCAGCATCAGAGTTCAAAGGCCTCAATTCTTTGGCGCTCAGCCTTTCTTATGGTCCAACTTTCACAACCATACATTGCAACTGGGAAAACCATGGCCTTGACTATACGTACTTTTGTTTGCATAGTGGTGTCTCTGATTTTTAGTATGTTGTCTAGATTTGCCATAGCTTTCCTCCCCAGGAGCAAGCGTCTTTTAATTTCTTGGCTGCAGTCCCCATCTGCGGTGATCTTGGAGCCCAGGAAGAATTTTTGCTCCTCTCTTATGTAGCTCCTCTTGAGATACTTGGGTTGTTGCTTTGGTAGCACAGCACTTTATTTGTGTGAGTTGTTTTTTTTGATAAATGTGGCTCTTTAATTTGTTTTCAGTTATTCTGCAGATAAGGATATCCAGGAAAGGAAGTGTGTTGTTTTCTTCTTCTCTTGTATTTTTTTTTCTCTTTAAAGATGTTGTTGATTGTCTCATGAGTTTTCTCTAATTGTTCTATATGGTGACATCCATATATTCTTGGTGAATGTGTGGGAGTGCTAATTCTTAATAAAATTATGTACTTGTGTTAATAAGGCAGTAAAACCCCTTATTGTTTAAGATATATGGTTGCTGTGTGATTCTTTGAGAAGAATGAAAAATAGAGGCTTGGACTGAAACACCCTGAGACCTTTTGAAATTGAAATTGCATTAATGACTGCAGGAAAAAGGAAGAATTTATGATGATCATCACTTTTTCTTTTTTCTTTTTGCCTACATGGAATCAAAGAACTTTTCATTAACAAAGAAACATAATCAGACCAAAAGTGAGGCTGTTATGATTACTTTAATTTTAAATATGAAATTCAGGCATTAGAATATTGATTTATATCAACTGGATTTGTTATACTCTTAATTTGGAGCTGAAAGTTATAGGTATATCAACCTAACTTTTGAGTACTCCCTGTTTGTCAAGAATGCATATGTTCTTCTTCCCAGTATTTGGAGTTATCAAAACACTGAAACATGTAGACCTTCATGGAATGTATCAGAAAAATTGTGATCAACATTGTAAGATTAAATTAATATCTACTTTACATCAATGTATTCCTTCCATATGCTATGGTTTGCTCTTTTTAATTTTAATTAAAGCATTTAATATAAGCATGTGTTACTAATTCTTCATTTAGATTATATGATTGGTCAATATTGAAAAACCAAAAATAATTAATTTCATATGTGTATATTTGTCTTATTGGAACCGGAATGTCTTTTTATTATTATATTAAAAGAACACTCCAGAAGATAGGCTTAGGATACAGGAGGATCTGGACAGACTTAAACACTGGGCGCTATCTAACAAAATGAAATTCAATGGTGACAAAAGTAAGGTTCTACATTTAGGCAAGAAGAACCAAATGCACAGATATAGTATAGGGGTACCTTGCTCAATAGTAGTAACTGTGAGAGGGATCTCGGAGTCCTAGTGGACAATCATTTAAATATGAGCCAGCTGTATGCTGCAGCTGCCAAAAAAGCCAACACAGTGCTAGGCTGCATTAACAGAGGGATAGAATCAAGATCACGCAAAGTATTAATATCACTTTATAATGCCTTGGTAAGGCCACACTTGGAATACTGCATCCAATTTTTGTCACCACGATGTAAAAAAGATGTTGAGACTCTAGAAAGAGTAGAGAGAAGAGCAACAAAGATGATTAGGGGACTGGAGGCTAAAACATAAGGAACGGTTGCTGAAATTGGGTATGTCTAGTTTAATGAAGAGAAGGAGGAGCCAAAGATATGGCAACCAGACAGCAGGGACAAGACTCCTTCCTCACATCCCACCATGTGCAGATGATGCTGCGGGGTGTAGGTGGAGGGCATGGCCGTTTTGGCGCTGCAGGGCCACCTGGGTGATCTGTGATGGGCCATGGAGGTGGTTGGTGGCCCTGCAGGGGGCAGGAGAGGGGAGCGGGGGCAGAGCAGGCAGGCTGAGGGTGGGCTGGGGGGCGGGGCAATTTTTGGGCACTCCGTCTCTAAAAGGTTCACCATCACTGCATTAGCCTATAGCTTTCCTTTTCTACCTTTTCTTAAAAAAAATCTTTATCCTGTATATGAAGAATTATCCAATTTTTTATCTTTTCTAATTTAAAAAATGGGGCACAAATGCTTATCCATCTTTGTTCCACTCACAAAAATGAACATACTTTCAGCTGAGAATTCTTTTTTTTTTTTAAAGGATTTCTTTTCTGACTGTATTGTGAATCTATGGCTGTATCCAATCCAACTGTTATCTGACTGCTTCTTACCTCATCATAATGTTTTAGTTCTGAAGATAGCTTGTAAGTAAATGAAGAGTTCTCTTTGTAGAGCCATAAGTCTATCAACAGCATTCTTGATGGATCAGGGAACAATTTACATGGAGATAGTCCCAATTATTCATAAAGGACTATTCTAATCTAATGACGCGGAAAAACATTCGACATATAATTTCTGCTATATTTTTTTCTTCCCTGATATTCAATCAATAAAACTATATACTTTAATGCTAACATGGATCAAATATATATATATATATATATATATATCCATATTATGAATGTGAGATTCAAGTATAACTGAACTTTAAATGCAATTAAAGCATTTGAATTAAAAGGTAGAGTGCTCAACTTGAAGGTTCACAATGGATTTTTTTTCATCAAATGTGTAACACATTCCTGTACCTTTCAATACATAAGTTAGCATTCATGAGGTATTTTGTAACATTTAGAATTTTGAATCCTTTCTACCTTGAATGAAAATTTACATATTCAATTAGGTCAAGGGATGGGCCATATAAATCGGCAGCCTGAATACTGATTAATTTGGTTCTAGGGATGAGCCAAGTCCAGCATACTTAGTATGCAAGTCCCACTTGAGGCAGAGATTTAAGAGGCCATAGAATTAAAAAAAAATCTTAATCCTCCAGTACTAAACAATATTAGGAGCACCATTGGAATCAGAGGGGCAGCATTTCAATGCATGAAAGAGAAGCAAAGTTTCATGCTCTGAAATATGCTACAGACAGAATATTTTTTTTCTGAAGAGGAAAATCTTGATAGAAAAATGACCATTCCTTTGCCGTCTCTTTCCACACAGAATGGGATTGCTTGAGATAATAGTTCTGCAAAAAAAAACAACTGCTTGCTTCTTTCCTTTTCCACAGTTTTCACATTCTAAAAGTTGAGGTTTATTTGCAGAGGCTATAGATTTTGAGCAAGCTGAAACTGATTGGATTTGCTGCATGATCTTATCTTTTAATTTCATGCTATTTTTGTTCTAATACTTCTTCTATTCCAACCTAGTCTATTTTGCGTATACTAGAAGAGTCCAGCAAGAGCATTTAACATTGTTGATTTATGACAAGAAACTCTGTTTAAATACAAATGTCTTCTACAAGTTTTAAAATGAAGGAAATATAACCATTTCCTTGCATTATTAATATAATTTTCAGATAAATCGATCAGTTATATAAATTGTGTTTAGAAGTAGAAGTTTATAAAAAGGTTTAACTACTATTTATAGAAATAATAGAACACAGAATATAGAATAATAGGTTGGAAGGGACCCTAGAGGTCTTCTGGTCCAAGGCCTGCTCAAGCAGGAGACCCTATGCCATTTTGGACAAATGACTGTTTAGCCTTTTCTTGAATATCTCCAGTGATGGAACATCCATAACTTGTGGAAGTAAGCTATTCCACTGATTAATTGTTCTCACTGTCAGGAAGTTTCTCCTTAGTACTAGGTCCAATCTCTCTTTAATGACCTTCTACCTGCTAACTTCTTGTCATGCCCTCAGTTGCTTTGGAAAATAGGACAACCCCTTCTTGTTTTCAACAGCCCCTCAAGAATGTTTGTGAACCTTTATGTTTCAAAGAGATTAATAAATGAATTGACTATTTTGGATCTCCATGGTTCTTTAGCAGTGAGCATGAGGATTTCTGGAAACTATCTGTGGTTAATAAGTCTTATTACACTGAGGCAGCTACTATTACTATTTTAGCCTTAGCAATACTTAGGCTTTTTTTCCTCAACACCACATTAACGAGCATTCCCTCTGTCCTTAAACTGGTATAAAATATGCTAGCATAATTTTGTGCTGTTTTAATAGTTGAATCTGATCTGCTTCAGTAACAGTGCTTGCAATGGTCCTGCTTTAAAGCTTTCCTGTGAAGTGATTTAAAGGTGCCAATTGATAGATTCATCTCATTTTGTTTCCACTTCCACTCAGTATTACCACTTAGGAAAATGGTTCTTCTTAAAATGTAGAAAGATTTTGGGGAGCAAATACTGTAATTAAGTATTAGGAATCAAGGTTTCAGCAACTTCAGCAACTTGCCGGAGTGACAGGTTACCTCCACATTAATAGTCTGCCACACAGGCTTTTTTCCAAACATGGGTTTACCAGTCTGCTAGCATATCTCTAGGTCTGTGTGCAGAAAAATCTCAGTTGACTAACTCAGGAGTCTCCAACCTTGGCGACTTTACGACTTGTGGACTTCAACTCCTAGAATTCCTCAGCCAGCACAGCTGGCTGAGGAATTCAACTGATGGTACATTTTTAAAAAGCCATTAACAAAGTGGAAGAAGAAATCCTGTATAAAATTTTATCATGTGCAGAGATGGACAGGCTCACAATGGCTATGAAAGATAAGACAGAACTGGAATATTTCAAAATCTGGGACAAATTTTATCACTGGTATGAATCAAGGAGAACCGCTCGGATCTTAAGCTAACGATAGGATTGAAACATACATTTAATTGTACATATAATTGTATATATAATTGTATTGTGTAGAAGAAGGAAGTGTATATAGAGGTTAAGGATGATGTATTAAGTTTTTGTATCACGAGAAACAAATTGTTAGGAACATTTACTCTGGAATGCCACGTATGTCCATTTTTGTTTTAATTGTATTATAAATAAAAAACTTTATTAAAAAAAAAAACAAAGTGGGCAGAAGCTTTTAAATTAACTGTTGGACTTTGTTTCTTTTTTTTACAAACAGTTTGACTTGCGTTTTGAAAGTCTATTGAGCCTGCTACGAAACAAATAGAAATAGTTGTCTTCAGAAGTCTAATATGCCTTGTATAGATAAGGAATTTACAAATTAAACTTTGAAAAGCACAGGTGAGACATTACATAAACAAATCTTTATGGAAAAAAATCAGGTGTTTGGTTTGTGTTACAGCCCAAGCCAAGATGGAGGCAGTGATCAGTGAAATGAAGAGAGGAATCCACACTGCAGTTTCAACTGTTCAATAAGAGCCTAGCAAACGCCAGCCCATTGGTGACTCATTGCCAAGCTCATGATGCTATATCAAAATTGGAAGGGGAACAGACAAATGATAAACTCCATAGTAAAATGAGGCTGGAATAAAGGCTATGTCATGATGAAATGTCCTCTAAAATGGTTAGTAATGAATGCTTATGCCATGGTAGTGGTATAGATGAATGAGTGCTTAGTTTGACATTATACCTCCTTAGTTGTTTTTTTTTAAACTAGGATTTAGGAATATGTCTTTTATAAATTCTCTGTGCTGCTATGAACCCCACCATACCAACAGGTTGTGTGATTGGACATTTAGCCTAGGTCCATCTGTTGCTAAATTAAATGATTTTTCTGTATTTGAAAGGATGTAAGTCTATTTCCAAATACTACTTCATTTCCATAATTCTGTATTTCCATCTTGAATTCCCCTAAGGCAGCAATAATATATATTACTTTAATGATCTGTGTTGGCTCTTTATGAATTTCTGAAAATAGCTATTACATATTATCTACTATACATTCATCCACTAACCAGTTCTGTTAAATCCTCAACTATTTTCATGAAGTCTCAGTTTAGACAGGGTTATACAGAAAGGATAATAATACTGGAATCTATAGCAGGAGTATAATTTGTAGTTCATAATATAATTGTATGGTTGTGAGTGCATTTGAGCTGCATATTGCACAAGAACATAAAAATTTCTGTATAGCCTTTGCATTTTAAAACTGAAAATAAACAAATATATGGTGGCGTATTTGATGGGACAAAGATCTGAATCCTCTTTGTAATATGTAAGAAATGGTTTGAAAGAAAGTAAATGTGTATTGTGAGAAAAAAAGAAGAGAAAACAGAAACGGGATGTCACAGAGGACAAGAAGGAAAACAAGAAATAGAAGAAACAACAAATGAGGCTGTGTGTGTATAACAGAGACAGAGAGAACACAGTAGTTTTTAAGATATGGTTGGGAGCATTTCTGTAACATGCTATTTCTACTCTCTAATCCAGCATAAAGCAATTTGAAGGTGACCTGTGATAATCTCCATTTCTGCAGATTTTGCAAAACACTGAGAAGATGCAAGAAACACCATGAATCTATCCGTACTCCCTTCAGCTTACCAAAAAGAGAATTAAAAAAGAGCATCATTCAACACCACCATCAATACTATCGGCACATATTGTATGCACTTATCCGGTGATTTCAAAAGAAAAAAAAAATCCGAGTGGTTACTATGAGAATCCTCCTGGCCGCATATTAATGCCTTTGCAAAGTGTGAAGTGATATAATAGCACGCTGACAAGTTTATAAGGACTTTTCCAAATTGCTGCAACCATGGCTATATATATTTGCAGTATCCAAAGTGGAAGAGAAGAGAAAAATTCATTCTAAGCAATAACTACAAACAGGCAACAGAAATAGAATGTTGAAGCTTGGTGGAAGAGAAAAGATTGTCTTAAGTCTAGAAAGCAAAATACTTGCCTATGAACTCTTTCTCCAAGTTCTTCAAAACTGTAGCGTACCAAAGAAAAAACTCAGTTTTGCTCTAGTTTTCACGTGAATCTGTACAGAGGAAGGAATATGTGGATTCATCTACCCAATCATCTTCTCATAAGAACACAAACACAGCTCTCGCTGGACCAGGGCCAAGGTTCTACAAATAGTCATTATTTTATTATCCACAGAAACTAACTAGTTGCCTCCGTAGTTCTCAAAAGCAAGATGCAGAGACATATCTTTTTCCCAGGTTTCCCAGCAGAAAATTGCACAAAATTTGATACAAAATTTGATAAAGTACATTCCTAAGAAATTTACTCAGAAGCATGCTTCATTATAATCAGCAGCATGTACTTTGTAAAAATACTGTCTGAAAACTGACATCCAAGTTTTTCCCCTCTAAAAAAAGACTTATTCTCTGTTTTATAATTAAAAGCTTGATTTTTATTTTCCAAGTTCCTTTTCATAGTATTTTTGATTTAATGTTAAAAATGTGGGAATGCTGCTTTTGTCATTGTCACTTTATTCTGTTATTCCTCTATCACTCTGTGCCCTTTTTGACTGGCCAAACGTCTCAAAATGAAACAGCATACCCGAAGAAATTAGCAATAACAAGAGCACTTAGACTTATTTATAGCTTCATAGTGCTTTACAACATTCTCTAAGCAGTTTACAGAGTCAGCATATTACTCCCCCTCAAAAAAGGGGGAGTCCTCATTTTACTGACCTTGGGAGAATGGAAGCCTGAGTCAACCTTGAGCTGGTCAGGATCGAACTCCTGGCAGTGGGCAGAGTTAGCCTGCAATACTGCATTCTAACCCCTGCACCACCACGGCTCTTAGCACTTCATGTCTTGCTTTGGGTTTAATTTTACTAGGGAGACTTGGAAAAAATTGCATAATGCAGGGGTCCCCAAAACCTGGTCCATGGACCGGTACTGGGCCACAGCATGCCAGCAACCGGTTTGCGCAAACAAGCAAAGCCTCATCCAAGGGATGCAGGCAGCACACAAAATCATGCCCTCTCCGATCCACAGAAAAACCTTTCTCCATGTAACCAGTCCCTGGTGCCCAAAAGTTTGAGTCCTCTGGCATAATGAAAGACAGTATATTCACACGTTCACCAGCCTCATAAAGCTACTATTAAGTAAAAAAAAACACTTATTACCCGCTCTTGAGAATTCCAAAATGTCTTTTCCTTAGGGAAATAGCAACAGTTTCTTTGCTATTAAA
>NW_015396089.1:0-2815 GCF_001527695.2 Protobothrops mucrosquamatus
AAGCTGGCTATAGTACATATATATTCAGTGTGGTTCCACAATAATAATAAAAAAGTAGTAAAATCGACTAGGTTCACAATGTTCCTGAATTGTATTATATGCAGCAATTCCACCTGTCTTCAAAAGAATTTTTATGAGCTTTCTGCATCAACTAACACCATTTTTGCCTGCAATTAAAAACATCATAAATAAAAGAGCAGTATGCTTGGGCACTTAGGGCAAAAGATCTGCCTACTATCAATATAAAATAAAAATAAAACGTTTGAAGGTGGTGTTCTGACAGCAACAACAACAAAAAAACCCGCGGGCTTTTTTTTTTCCTTGTTTGGCAAATTCACTGCCAAGTATGACAGAACTTTAAATTCCCTCATAAACTTGGAATTATGGGATTGGGGAGAAAATGGCTTAATGAATGAACGTCCAATCTTCCCTTACTTCCAATTTCCAAGGCTCAGAGGAAAGCTAATGATTGTTTTGCTAATGAGAGTATCTTGGATGCAGAAAGGCAGAAAAAGATATTTATTTTTTGCCTCTTCCGGATAAACTTTCCGCCCAAAACAACTCCTTCAAACTAATATGAATTAGAAATAAAAGCACTGAGATCTGGATTTGTCTGAATTATAATATACTGAATCAACTAGAAACAAAGCAAAAAAGAAAAAGACATGTTTTTCAATTCATGATTTGTTTGTTGACTTTTTTTAACCACTCTGATCTTACAGTAGACTATTTGGAAGCTTAGACAGGTCCTAAAATGCTAGAAAACCACAAACCATACATCTTTGTATAAACATCATATTGGGCTACAGTTACAGTCAATAAGCAAGTAACCAATTATGGTTTAAAATGAGGAATGACCCCATCAGCTAAACAAATTGCATCAAATCTTAATATAAAGTGTAAACCAAATGTTCTGGTACGGCTTTAATAGTCAATAAATTATCAGTGGGTATCAGATTGCATTTATGCTTTCTTGTATTCTACAACAACTCTGTTTATGTCTGATGCGATTAGGAGTGCTCATTCTGTGGAACTGCTCTTGATAATTAACATACATATGCTAAAATTGCTCCAGTGGCATCTTTCTCCTGGGATTCAGCCAGTTCGCGCCAGTTCGGCAGAACCTGTAGCTAATTTTTTGTTGCCCAGGCCCAGAATGGACTTCCGGAAGCGGCATCCACACAGAGAATCGGTTGTTCACGTATTTGAATCCCACCACTGAGTGGTGTGTATGCTGACTTGCATGCCTACAACACAAAAGCCAACCAATGTAGAAATGTGTGCATGTTGACTTTCGTATAAGTCTTATAATGGAACTATATTTGAGGAAGCTCCTCTCCTTCAAAATGTCTGAAAATTGCAGTGGAGAAATGTTAGTGAGGGGATGTGGGTTATTTCAATTTTGTAACAGACAAAAAGGGATAAAGCCCTCAAGCCAGGGAGTATTTTTAAATTCTTATATCACAAATGGATTGGTGATTAAAGGGCCTGATTAGTTAACTTTGATAACAATTTGTGTGAATCTTTGGTTATTTCAGAACAGGAAACTAATCAGAATATTTGATGTGATAATTGAAAGCTAACAACTGGTTAATCACCCCACTCTTTTTCCAGCTGAAACTCTGGATACTTCCATGAACAGAACAACTTTCCCATCCTGGTGGTCTCCAGATCTGTTGAATGTCATGTCCCTTGACCAGACTGGTTGAAAATTTTGGAAAGCAGCCTGTACTATATTAGCATAATCTCACATGCTGCACTGGCATATTATGCTTCAGTTGTATCTTATGTTCTTTAATCAGAATTTTTATCAGCAGGTCGTGTAATGATAGCACAAGCAAAATAACAGAATAAAAGAATTAGAAGAGACCTTAGAGGTCTTCTAGTCCAACCTGCTGCTCAAGCAGGAGATCTTATACCATTTCAGGCAAATCGTTGTCCAATCTCTTTTTAAAAACTTCCAACTTCTGAAGGCAAGCCATTCCACTGATTAATTGTTCTAACTCTCAGGAAACTTCTCCTTATTTTCAGGTTGGTTCTCACCTTAATTAGTTTCCTTCTGTTGCTTCTTGTCCTGCCTTCAAGTGCTTTGGAGATAGGTTCACCCCGCTCTTCTTTGTGGCAGCCCCTTAGATATTGGAACACTGCTATCATGTCATCCCTAGTCATACCCAATAAGTCTGTTGAGATCATTTTATATCTTGAGCCTGTATTCTGGAGTGTTGGCCATTCCCACCAGCTTGGTGTAATCTGCAAATTTGTGATTTGATTCTGCAAATTCTGTGACATATACCATCATGGAATGGTCTTCAAATCCAACATTCTCAGATCCCAATTATTCCTGGCAGGTGCTAACCTATAGTTTTATTATGTACATAATTTTAATCAAATTATGGTTCCTTTTATTTACTATACATTCTTAAGTACTATTAGTAAAGACTGTATCCATAACAAACAGACACTTAAACTTTTTGTACTTGAACCCATGTAAGTTACTATAAGTCATTTACAGTGAGACCACCAGGAGATTAAAAAATTACAAAAGTTTATTGCTATTAAAACATTGAAACACCTAGCTTTCGCCGGCCTCCTGCCGGCTTCGTCAGGGTGACTAGACATCAGTGGGGTAGCTGTTTTTATAGGAGCGGTGCCTTTTGCACCCGGCTCCTAGATCTCGTGACCGGGCCCCGGTACTCCTCTTGCGTTAAACTCTTAGTCGTTCTTCCGCATACTGCTGCGCTCCTAGCCTTCTCTTTCCCACCCCTTTTCTTTTCTTGCCTAGTTTGCTTGTCAGGGGAGGGGGGAGGAGGCATCC
>NW_015396089.1:4984-8762 GCF_001527695.2 Protobothrops mucrosquamatus
CGTGCCATAGGCGGCACGCAGAGCCGTCCCTGTGGGCACGTGCGCCATTGCCACAGACAGAGGGATGCAGGGTCAGGCTCCTCCCCTCCCCCTCTCCATGAATGCGGAGTCCGGGAACAGCTGCAAAAGCTGGGCGGGGTGAGGGAACCTATAAAAGAAGCAGTTTTGGCAGGAGACTGAGTGAGCGGCCTTTGGAAGCGACCAGTGGTGGGTTTCAAATCATTTAACAACTGGTTCTCTGCCTCGCCTTCGCTCCATATTGGTTGGGCTGGGCTGCTCGGGAGGTCGGCTGGGGTGGGGCAGGAGGGTGGGGGTCATCAGGTCCTGGCTGGGGAAAGGCGAGGGGTCTGGCTAGGGTGTGTGGGAGGGCCGGGATGCCTCCGTGGAAGAAAGCTGCCCCCCGCCGGCTGAGCCTCTCATCCACATTGTGGTCATGTAGGATTGCATAGAAGGGGCAGGGGGCTGGGTGGCGGCTGGCAGGGGGGAATCAGAGCCGCCATCTCCCTTCCACAGTGCAGCCCCATTGGCATGGGCAGAGACGGCTCCGGGACAGCCGGAAAGGAGCCCTCATCTGGTGCGGGCCCTGTCTACACGGTGGCTCTGATGGGGGTGGCAGCTGCTGCTTCTCCTGCTGCTCCGAGCCCCTTGACTGGCCAACCACATAGGGAAGTAGGAGGCAGCGACAGTGATCCCTTCATCGCCAAGCCCGGCTGGCAGCAGATCTGGAAGCGAAGATGTGCCGCCCATCCTCGCGCTAATGAACGCAGCGGCGGGGGAAGGTGAAGTGTGGTGCACGCTCATCCCTCCCCGCTGCCACACCACATCATCCCACGTGCACGGCCTGGAGGCGCACACAGGACAATGTGGGGCAGCAGCGGCAAAAGGTGGGCACAAAAGGTGGGTAGAAATATAATAAATAAATAAATAAATAAATAATAAATAATTAATAAATAAACATGCCAGATCCCACCTTTCCCCGGTGCCACCGGCACCACTGCTGCCCCCACCAGCACGAGGATGGTTGGCACAGCTTTGCTTCCAGATCTGCTGTTGGCCGGGCTTGGCAATGCAGGGATCACCGCCTCCTCCTCCTAATTCCCTGTGTGGTTTTGGCATGGTGGTTGGCTGTGTGGTGTGTTGGGCTTTGGATGCTGTATGTGGGAATATGAAGTTTTTTGGACTATCTCTGTCATAAACTAACCCTACCATACACAAAAGGGGTGTGGGAAATGACAGCCAGAATTCTTCAACCCTTAGGAATGGCAATAGCCCAGAAACCCACAGCCACACTTTGCCAGGAATTATACAGAAGGATGAAAGAAACAATGTAATCTACAAAATCAATTATAATCATTGCAACCAATTCTACTGGGACAAACATCACGTCAATTCAAAACCAGGATCCACAAACACCAGCTGGCAGTCAAACCCCATGATCCCAAAATATCTACCCATACTGATGCCAAATGGCATCAGTTTGATTGGAGCAACACAAAAATAATTGGCCACGCTACCACCCACCACACTCGTGAGTTCATCAAAGCCTGGCACTCCATCAACAGACATATTGATCTATAACCAGCCTACGAACCCTTCAGAATCCAAATCAATCACATAGCCAACCAGAGGCAGCACTGGCCCTCAACCAACTCATGCAAGTCTCCCCCCACCAGCAGTTAACCCTGACCTGATATAACCTCCCCATCACAAATCCCATCACAAGATTCACTGATGACTAACACTTGACCCATCACAAGACCCATCACAGACCCTCACTTGACACACGTATGCCTATAAATTGAAGAAGACTGACACTGACATCCCCTAAACTCTGCTGACGATGTCATGGAGCCTGGTAACAAAGCATTCAGAAACAACCCACAAGCTCAGAGAACAAACCTTCACCTTCATCCTACGCCCGAGCTACAGATACTCACCACTGTTGCAAACCCTATGGAACTGTTAGTTACTATAGTGCATGCCTATGGGGCTGTCGGTTTTCATTACACAAGAGCTTTGTAAATATGCAGTGATATTGGAAGGGTTTGGGACATATAGTTATCTTTAGTTATATATATTTCCAAAAACAATTCCAACTGCTGTTGTTAAATAACTGATTCCTGTTAAATATAATATATTTCATCACACTAAATAGTAATTATAGGAGGGGCCCATAGGTGGCCAATCTGAGTGCTTGTCCCCAGTATCAAATCAAAAAGAGTGCAGACCCGATTTTGGCATTTGTGTACTGCTAGATGAGCTAGGGTAAAAATGCTATTTGAAAGGTTATAGCCCTTAACTGGATTTAAGACCTACTGAATCCAACAGACTTAATTTTGAAAAACCATGTAGAGCATTAAACTCTAAGTGTCTTGAATCCCTGAGGTTCTGTTTGGATATTACTACTAAAATTAATTTATTTTCAGTAATAAAAATTAATGTGTTTCAATATCCAATTGAAGTTTATTCTACAGTTGACATGGTTTTATACTGAATTGATATTACCAAGATCAAAGAGCAAATATAACTAATATTCAATATTTTAAAAGCAATAACAGATCACCTTGAAAACAGAATATTTTTATTTACAAATAATGTTTTGCCGCCAAGCAAGCTTACTGAAGTATTACCATCAATATTAATAAAAGAGTATTGAAAATAATATTTTCATTCTATTAATTAATAAAACTGTTCCTGTTTCACAAGAAATGTTGTAATTTCAACAAGGTGAATGTGAATAAATACAATTCATCAGTTGTTCCTGATTCAGAAAAATTGTGTAAAGGATTAAAGAATATACTTGTCTGCACTGAATGTCTTAGACCAACTACGCCAATGAAGCAATCACTTGCTGACTTTACTGGGAGAAGCATGGAAACCATTACTTGGGAATGGCTGCTTCACCAAGGAATAGAATTCTTTCTGTAACCCACTCACCAATTTTGTAAACCTAAGGAGAGCTGGACCTGAATAGTCCTTGGACAAGAGGACACCATAGAACACAAAACATTTAGGCTTAATTGGATAGTAGGAAAGTCTTTCCAGGAAAAAGAAATGGCAACTGTTTCCATACCTTTGGTAAGAAAACTATATGAACATTTCCAGGAATCAAATTTCTTTGGAAATATCTTCTTTATTCCTGTAACACCAAAACAAGATTCCTTCCCTGACCAATTACTTCCTCTACTCTTCTCATCCACGTCCAGCGATGTTCTTTCCTTTCTTTTTCCTTCCCTTCCCAGTGCAGTGACCCTTCCACCCATCTCTAACCTGTTTTTCTTCCTTTCTTTTTGCTATTTGTAGTAGAAGAAGGAAGGGGAAAATATATTTCTGTGTTCACTACAGAGTAAATTATTGGTATTGATTTTAGAAATAGCAATAGCATTTAGACATATACTGCTTCGCAATGCTTTACAGCCCTCTCTGAGTCAGCGTATTGCCCCCCCAACAATCTGAATCTGAATCCTCATTTTACCTACCTTGGAAGGATGGGAGACTGAGTCAACCTTGAGCCGGTCAAGATAGAACTCCTGGCAGTGAGCAGTGAGTTAGCCTGCAGTACTGCATTCTAACCACTGCGCCATCATGGCTCGTTGCAAAATGGGGTATCTTTTTTTAAATTTTGTCAACCTTAGTTTTTGTGAAGCATGGCTTCTAGCAAATATATAATGCAGATACACATATACAAATATATGAGAAATATCCCCACATTTATTAGGGAAAGAGAAACCTCTAGAAATAGTTTAAAGCACAACTAACTGGGCTCATGCAATAAACT
>NW_015396090.1:0-1017 GCF_001527695.2 Protobothrops mucrosquamatus
CAGGAAACGATGCTGTCCATGGCCCAGGTGTGCTGCTCGCTCGCCTGTGCCGGCTTTAGTTTGAGGGCAAGAACGAAGCCTTCAACTGAGCAGGGAGGCATCGTGGGGCAAGTCACCTTGCATCTGCCCATTCCAGACAGTGCATCATTATCATTAGACAGTCTGATATTGTTACATACACCATTTCAATGTTTTTTTTCTTTCTCAGCAAAGCATTATCCTCTGGTTGTGAAAATTTAAAATTACCAGAATTGATTTTCAATCATGTTACACCACAAAAGCAGTTGTCAGGGCAATGGAGGAAAGAAAAATGAAAGCAAAGTCACAAACCTGGTTACTGGATTGGCTGATCTTGTTAGATAAAACATTTTCTTTCAGCACTGCAGCAATAAGGTGGCCCACAGCCTGTGAATAAACACAAATTACTAAATTATGATCTTTATTGCAGCCAGTAGCAACCATGCCCTGCCCCTCCCTCCCCCAGTTATGTTAGTTGAACATCATCATCAAGGCTAAGGTTATATTGGGGGGAAAATAATTTATCAAACACAATTCAATAGTAGCAAATTTGATATTCTCTTTTTAACTTCACAGAGAATTCTGAGATATAACATCTTGGTGCTAAAAATATAGCTATTCACAACCCTAGATTGTCAGTACAAGTGGACCAGAACTTGGTACCTGAACCAGCATAGCAAAAACAATGTTTGCAGATGGGCCTTTACTTAGAAGTTACATATATGAGAAAGTCCTCAGCCTCATTTAAAAAGTGATTTAAGAGCTGTTCCTAGTAATGGGAAAAAGTCCTTCCTAGGATATGGAATGAACTACCCCCCGAGATCCGGATGATTCCGGATCTCCTTACTTTCCGCCGCGCCCTCAAGACATGGTTTTTTCAGCAAGCGGGCCTGACCTAGGGAGGATTTTAGGTAGGGATATTGTAAAAGTATTTTAATTGGAATCACAGCGGGTAATATTTGGTTTTAATTCGGTTTTTATCGGGGTTTATTTTTGTAT
>NW_015396090.1:3292-8761 GCF_001527695.2 Protobothrops mucrosquamatus
TCTAGTCCAACCCCCTGCTCAGGCAGGAAACCCTATACCATTTCGGACAAATGGCTGTCCAGTCTCTTCTTAAAAACTTCCAGTGTTGGAGCATTCACCGCTTCTGGAGGCAGGTTGTTCCACTGGTTAATTGTTCTAACTGTCAGGAAGTTTCTCCTTAGTTCTAGGTTGCTTCTCTCCTTGATTAGTTTCCATCCGTGACTTCTTATCCTGCCTTCAGGTGCTTTGGAAAATAGTTTGGCTCCCTCTTCTTTGTGGCAGCCTCTGAGATTAGTATTATTTTGACATATATAAACTGAGATATTATGCCTCCCACAAGGTCTCAACAATTTTGTTAACTTTCTTGAATGCTTGAATGTACTTGGCCTGCAATATTTAAAAAGAGCTGTTCCATTGTAGTTTGTGGAAGCCTTCATTATTCTGGTGCCCTCCTGATGGTTTGAATTTTCATTCAAATTCCTAGCATACTGCACAGTAGATGATATTCACATCTGGGAACATCAGTTTGAGAAAGAGTGCTGTAGATGTATTGCAGGAATTGAAGATGTTTTTCCCAGTACATATGTTGCTGTGAACATAGCACATACACCAAAGCACTAAAGGACTACAAGGGAGATGTCACTTGTCTAACAGTCACATGTGAACTTAACTAGCAACCTTATGGCTTATTACATAAAGAATCTTGCTTAACATTGGGTATTCACTGAACCAGTTGGAGAGAACACTCAATTGTATAGCTATATATGACGAGCTACTGACAGATCTTTTTTTTTAAGCAGTCTTGGAAGCTTAGTCTGCTTCCCCAACAATCTTCCAAACTACCATATGTTAATTTTGTTGAAAACAAACAGTTGAGAACAGTTATTTTTCTTGTTGAAAGTATAGAATGTAGTAAGGAATTTTTTCAACTTGAAGAATTGCTGATTTCTTTCTATTGTTTTATATTTAAACCAAAGCTTTGTTCTTGTATCTGCTTGTCTTTGTCTAGAAAATCAAGAAGGGATCATAGCAGAACCATCCCTTATTTTACGCTAACAACAATTTTGAGATGTAGGCTGCTTAGAGGCCACTACTGAACCACTTAGCAATCTGTAAGCAATTTGTAAACCACCCAGAGATGCTTTGCTAAGTGAGATGGGCGGCTTATAAATTAAATAAATAAATATCTATCATTCAAACATGGACTTGAACCTAATTTCCCATCCTTAGCCCAATCCCTTAACCATGCAGTATATCACAAAAGACACAGCTACTTACTGAAGTATCTTATTAAACAAGATGCTTTCTGGGAAAAAACAAATCTGTTCTGATTTTTTTACCAGCTAAATTAGCTCAACCATCTTATTTATTTACAATTACTTTGCTGTAATATCAGTACATTGTCAAAATTCTGAATTTCTCTCTTAATCCAGTAAGATTTTTTTTTGGCTGAACTCCTAGGATTATTGTATTCCACGTTACAATGGATACAGAAAAGTCTATTCTATACCCTTATGAAAGTGCCAGGTTTTTGAGATATAAGAAAATCAGACCAAGATAAATCACTTTAGAATTGTTTTCACCTTCATAACATATAAGCTGTGCAATCAATTGAAAAATAAATTGAAACTGTCTTGTGGGGGGGGGAGAATAAATAAATAAAATCCTAGCATTTTAACAGGGGTGTATAGACTGTTTATATCCACTGTATATTAACTTTTGTTTTGCTTTAACTTTTTGGTAATATTGCTCTATTAATCATGCCACATATTTTGTATGAGCAAACATATCATCTTCAGGCTGAGGGTTGTCAATCCTATTGCTCCAGTAACACTGGCAAAGGCATTGTATTTTTCCAGTATAAAAAAACCAGATGAGCAGAGTACTCTGCCATAATATTCAAAATGTTAACCGACATGTATATGAAACATTCAGACTTAAAAGTGTTTGCATCATGACAGAGCAAGTTTGGAGCGAAGGGACCAAGTGCATGTAATGGCACTGAGGATGGGGCCAGCATCCACTAGTCTGCTCCGTTCTTGTAGCTGCTTAGGTTTGTTATAGAATTCATCTTATTCATGTTGCCGTGGTTTTAAATTAATTTCAAATTTTATATACACAACTTTAAACATTTAAAAAAACAACACGGGGCTTCAGAAGACTCCGATAGTCGTGTAATCCAACAAGCAGATAATTTCTCCAGCAGTGAACTGCTAAATAAACCATTACAAATCTCAGCAAAACGTTATACTGGGCTCAACCTTAGACCTCTACCATTTCAGCTTTCTAGAAATGGTGGGCTGCAAACCCACCCCATCATTTTTTTTTAAAGTTTTTTATTTATAATACAATTAAAACAAAAATGGACATACGTGGCATTCCAGAGTAACTATTCCTAACAATTTGTTTCTCGTGATACAAAAACTTAATACATCATCCTTCACCTCTATATAAACCTCACTCTTCTACACAACACAATTATATATACAATTATATGTACAATTATATGTATGTTTCAATCCTATCGTTAGCTTAAGATCCCAGCGGTATTCCTTGATTCATACCAGCGATAAAATTTGTCCCAGATTTCGAACTCCCCCCCCCCCATCATTGCCAGACAGCCAAGCCATTCTGCATGGATGGAGATTATAAAAAATGAGGAGTCCAACTGATGGGGGGGGGGGACTTCAGCTTGTGGAAGCTTGCCTTTTTAGAACAGATTGCAGCGACCGAATTAGGGAATTAGGCGTGCGCGTTTCCTTCTTAAAACGTGGCATGCATCAACTTCATCCAGGAGAATAAGAGACCTTAAAAAGTTTAAATTACTTTCCAATTGCACGATGCAAAAGCCCTGCGCAACGCCCTAACTTTGCAGAGGCCGTCCTGCTGGGTCCATTATTGGAAGGCTACGACCGGCAGCCTTCGAAGCAACCTTTTCAAACCGAAAGCAGCCTCTTGAGGCGGAAACAGGCGCTCACCTGCGTTCCCTCGTGATCCCTGTGTCAAACCCCGCAGCAACGTCCCACGGCGGCGGAGACGTGGTATACCACGCAGACTCAGTAGCGATTGTTCGGTCGCCCTGACTCACAAAAGGGCAACTTTGGCTACATTGTTGCTTCTGAGCATGCCCGGGAAGAGGAGCGGACGCATAAGGAAGATGGGTTTCATAGAGTGGTGCTAAAAGCCGCAGAAGAGCCGGTGACTATTAATTGTCTGTGGGCTGGTTTTAAGTCTAATATTACTGATTTTTCACTTTCTTCATGCTGCTTTTATGTACTGCGTCGCTGCTTATTACAATCCTGTATATGCCACTATATATAGCCACAACGAAGCATTTAGAAATCTCTGAGGTTATTTAATAGATTTTTGAACATGACATTTTTTTTAATGACCTGGAAGAGTTAGTTTCTTCATACACTATTATTTAAAAACAGCTGCCTCAAAAAAAAAAAATCCATACCTACAAAATAACGTAAATACAATAACCGCCCTCCAAACCACACTAATTTGATTTAAAATCTGTGGGATCCTAACTAGTGTTAGAAAGGCCGTTTATTCCGTTTTATTAAAAACAAATCATTATTCTAGATGTAGGACTGTTACACAAAAACAATTAAAACACTATACTACGGCAGTATATCAAAATAAAAATAGCCTCAACTTACAATTCCATCAAAGAAAAGATACTAAAACACATAAAACAATATTACTAATTCAAATACCGTAACTGGATAAACAAGATTTTCTGTAATAGCAAAGTTGGGGAAAGGTATTTCATAATAAGTTAATACATAATAGCATTTCTCCCTTAATCTAGTCACACTTTGTGCTAAGCTATAATTCATTCATAGTTTATTATAAACTAATATTGCCTGGGATTGCACAACACACAAAAACACGATTTACAATATGCTAACTATGTTATGTGAAAGCCACGTTGTGGCTCAGCACAGTGTATAGAGACAGTGTGAGCAACATTCAACACTCTCGGATAAAAGAACTGATTATATTGCATTGCGACTTAAAAACACAAGAAGCAACGGGTGGAAACTAACCAAAGAGAGAAGCAACCTAGAACTAAGGAGAAACTTCCTGACAGTTAGAACAATTAACCAGTGGAACAACCTGCCTCCAGAAGCGGTGAATGCTCCAACACTGGAAATTTTTAAGAAGAGACTGGACAGCCATTTGTCCGAAATGGTATAGGGTTTCCTGCCTGAGCAGGAGGTTGGACTAGATGACCTCCGAGGTCCCTTCCAACTTTATCATTATTATTATTATTTTTCTATTTAGTCCTCATTCCACATCTGTTGGTGAAACGAAGAAAGTAATAAGAGCCCTTTTATTTTAGAGAAACAATCCTAATTATGCATACAATACTTAATCTAAAATATTTTATTAGTCATTAACCAGCACTAAAGGAATCAATATGCAAATAGCCAAACCTGAACTGATGATATCAGACTAGTTAGGAGAAATACCTATAAAGAATTTTAATTAAAAACAGAGAAATTATTTGTCCCTGCTACGGATGTGTAAATGTTATATATATGGAAATGACCTTGGTTGGCAGGCAAAAGAACCACAAGCTCAACAACAGTCTTATAAATGAAATTTGAGTTCAGAGGAGATGGTGGCAGAATGTCTCAGGATGTTTCCTAGTTTTCAAGAAAATAAAAGTGAAGGAAAAGAAGAGTTCTTTCAGTTTTGTTTTGTTTTTAAAAATATTGTTTTTTTAAAAAATAAAAAAGAAATAAAACACAAGGATAATTATAATACATATATTTTCAAAGATTAAGACTGCATATAAAATGTTTTTAAAAAGTGAAAAATACAACAGAAAAATACAAGAATTTATATATATATATATATATATATATATATATATATATATATATATATATATATATATATATGTATGTATGTCTTTGGTCATTCGGGTTCTCTCCCGCGTAAAATTGGAAGTGTCCTGGCGACGTTTCGACGAAGTCACATTCGTCATCTTCAGGCTGGTGTCTTCAGCTTCGTGCTTCTGGGAGTAGTGTGCGATCGCTGCTGTTTCTTCCTTTTAACTGCCAGTGGGGTTTGAGCTGATTGGGTGGGAGCTTGGCTGTGTTCTGATTGTGTGGAGGTGTGTTCTGATTGGTTAAGGAGCTTGGCTGTGCTCTGATTGGCTGGGGGGTTGGCTGTGCTCTGATTGGCTGGGGGAGTGTTCTGTTTGGGTGGGGGCTTTGTTGTGCTCAGGTTAGTCTGAGTTGCAGGGGAATTTGAGATGATGAGCTTCATTGCTATAGTTTGGCTTCGTGTTCGTGGTCGTGCCACATCTTTATGGTGGGTGTCAGTTTGCTTCATGTATGGATTGGAGAGGTTTAAAGTGGCTAATGATGCAGCTGTGGACTGGCTTCTAGTTTGTGGTCGTGCCTCGTCATCTGTGTGGGTTTGGGTTTGCTTTTTGCATGGATGTGTGGTGGTGACCTCCTGTGTGGTTTT
>NW_015396091.1:0-4872 GCF_001527695.2 Protobothrops mucrosquamatus
GAATCCTAATGATTTTGTGGATTCATTTTCTAGTGTAGCCTTATAGGCCTGAGATTTCCAAATATTCACCAGGCCCAACCCTACTTAACTTTTCCTGATCAGCTAACATTAGGAGTTGACCTTTACAAGTAGCTCTTGACTTATGACTGGTGGCCTAGGGACCATTTGAACTTAGGATGGACCCTGAAAAAAGAACCTACGATCCAGTTTTGAACCTCTGTTCCTCTCCCCCCAGTCATATGACTTGGATACTCAGCAACTAGCCCACATTTATGGTCATTTGCAACATCCTGCAGGTACATGACTGGGAGTTATGACATTGTTTTCTGGAACCTGGTGTTTATTTCCAGTTTTCAGAAAAATAAAAAAAGTCCACATAGCAAACAACTGCCACAAAGAAGGCCTTGGTCACATGATGACCTGATTTACAACTGTCATGTAGCGGCCGAAAGGGCGATAACCTAGAATCACTAATACAAACAAAGCCCAACCCCACCCTTGACTGTCATTGACCTTCTCTAACTTGAACCAAGTGTTGACCATTAATTAAAGTTTCTTTGCACAGGCTTTTAGCAATAAATCAGTTAAATCGGACCTTCACACGTGGATCTGGTCTTTCACATCTGAGATGTTATGACTTATGCCCAGAATCGCAGGCTCACATCAAGGACTATCTGTACTTTCTACACATGAATACATATTCTACATTTCCTACCTTCTGCCCACAAATATATATAATATCTTGTCCATCCTTTGTACAGCCTCTCCTATCCTCACCCCATCGTGCCATTACTTTCTTTATCCTCACCCCATCATGCCATTACTTGTTATTCTTTATTGATTGTTGTGAAAATGTTTGTTCGGGAAAGTCATTGAAGCATTCCCTAGCTGTTAATTGTATGCTTTTTCTGTTTACTTCTGGAATAGGGATGGGTCATCCTCTCTGTTATGTCCTGGGCCAGCAGGCACAGGCTGCAGCGATTGGCCCAGGCAGACCATGTGGATGCCCGGGACAAGAAAGGCTGCTCCCAGCCTTTGCAATGATTGGCCAGCAAGGTATTCTGGGCCAGCAGGCACAGGCTGCAGCGATTGGCCCGGGCAGACCATGTGGATGCCCGGGACAAGAAAGGCTGCTCCCAGCCTTTGCAATGATTGGCCAGCAAGGCATTGTGCAGGGGGGCTATAAAAGGGGGCTGCACCATTTTAAAACCTGTTCTGTTGGTGTTGCAATAAAGGAGAGCTAATGGAACTCGTTGGTTCGTCTCAATGCCTCTTTTCCTGAAACAGAACACTCTCAAAACCAATATTTCATAAAATATTCTTGGAATAACATTTCACCGAGATTTGTATAGCTTCTCCCTCCCAAACCTTATTTAAATAATCCCTTAAAACCTGGTTCTTTCTTTGGATTAGAATGGGTATCAGATCCATTGTGTGATATTTTTGTTTGTTATATTGTGAAATTCTCCTGGGTTTTATGTTTTACATTATGTATATTATTGTTTTGTTCTTGAGAAGTATAGGTAAAAACATGTACAAATATGGATGTAGATGTGAATATAAAGTTATAACAGCACCATCAAATATCTCCCTGACCTTGTTGAGGATATCTACAACTTTTTGACAATTTACAATTTATATGAGAGAGAGGAAGAGAGGGAGAGAAAGGTGGGCTTATTTAAGAAACAACATTTCTATCAATAAATATAACAGTGATCTGAAAAGTGACGTGACTGTTCCAAAGTTAAAGCAAGCTTATTGCCAACATAATATTTCAGTGCTAGAGTATAATAATCAGTGTTGTTTTAAGAAAAACAGTTAAAAGTGTTAATTGGGAGCTACATAGGAAGGTGAACAACTGATTGAACTGGCATGAGCCAAACTATAATATATTCTTTTTTAAAAAAAAAATAAAAATAAAATCCTGACATTTTAAATTAGTATTATTAGGGTAAATGTTACCTGTCTGATTTTGAAGCTTCCGTATCTGACTCCTGCCAACTCCATTAGTCACTAGTTTTCAAGAGCTGCTCCCAATTAGCACTCCAGTTTTTAAAGGAACTTAACAAAGTTATAATATGGGTGATTATTAATGGTTTTGCTAATAAGATATATTGGGTTTCTCCCCCCACCCCATAGATTTAATGTACTTACTTTGGTGCCTATCTTAATGAAAGCAAAACATCCCATAATAAAAACAGAAATTTGCTCTTAAATTTCATTGAATTTGGGATTCCAGTATCTGCCAAAACTAGGGCAGAATTGTTAGAATAGTTTTGCCAAGCTATAGTGTGATGTTCCAACTGTTCCCAAGCTATAGTGTGATGTTCCATATGAACCAACTGATTGTGTCACTTTGTAATGGTCTGTGAGAATTACTTTGGAAGACAAAAGGAAGAAATTCAATCTAGAAAATGAACTAATAAATGAAATCTAATTCTGAAAAAGGGGTGGAGGTGGAGAAAACATCCCAGAATGGTCTCTTCCTGGTTTTCAGAAAAGCAAAAAAAGTAAGGGAAGGAAGAGGTAGTTTCACACTTGCAAGATTCTGTTACAATAAAAGTAGTGTTACTATTGATGGCTGGTGCTTATGGCCTGGACTACCTCAAAGGGATGACAATTATAAAGCACTTTTATTCCCTGCAGCTACAAACATGGTTTGAGTTCTTAACAAAATAAAAATTTAAGTGAATAAATCTAAAAAGAGATTTGTATACACTTTTCTTGTATGTGTTCAATGCACATTGGACATTTTGAAAGAATATAATACGGTTATCAATTTGGAATGCAAAGCAATAGATTCCTACTAGATGGCAGCATAAATTTTAGATTTGGGTGTACATCTTTGGTGCCATCTAGTGGTTGCCTATAGGTTTTACAGCCCAGATATGGTAGCTCTGATATATGGCACATATACTTACAGAATGGCTACCACAATGCCTGTCCAGGACATGGATACAGTAAAGGTCATGGCCAGCCTCAAACACACATTTACCATAAGGCAGACTAGCTTTCAAGACTAATACTAGCACGCCTTTTGCGGAATGCAAATCTCTTAAATATACAAGATAGTAGAAGCCTGGTGCTTTGCTTCACAGTGTGACAGCTTTCAATTTATTTATTTTTCTAATGAAAAAAACTTCTAAAAATTCAGGTGGAGTAGGGATGCTCAGGAGGATCAAAGGTTGTCTGCGGGAATATTTGTTGCTGAGGGCATCACATTATCTACCCCCCAGTAAGTAAGAAAGCTGTTATGGGGTAACTTACAAGTTGAAAGAAATGAATGAACATAGCATGGTGGTTTTGATAAAGAAATAAAACAAATATGAAATATGAAAATTTGGGTAACTGCAAATGCTCACCCATGAAAATCACAAAAGTGTTCCTTTTTCAAAGATTATGTGTTGATCTGTGAATTTAGATATGATTATTAGTATTCACTGATCTGTGCTGAGAAGTGGAACAAAGATTTCCACAACATTGGCAGATTTATCAGTATTCATTCATAATCCTACCAGGTTTTGCACAAATTAATGTAGCAGACACATTACAACCTCTGTTAATCTAATGCTAGTCAAAAGCCAAAAGTTAGACAATAGAACACTTCCTAACAAGATACTTTTTGCTTCAAAGGTATTTTTTGTAGTTCATCTTTTCTCTGCTTTTAATAAATTATGGTTTTCCTTGATCTGTGATCAACTCTCATCTCTGAACAGTGAATATAGCAAAAGGGTGCATCCTTAGAGATCTAAAATTTCTGAAAATTCTGAAATAATGGAAAAAAATGGATTTTTTTCCTTCTGATTCATTAAAACATCCAAACTTAAGAATACAAAGAAATGCAATACATTTTAATACTCTTATATATTAAGTCATATTTTACTCTATAAATATACTATATCTAATTTTGTTTGCTGATAAAAGTATTATATCCCTAATTTTTATTTTACAATATTTATAGCTTTTATTTTACAATATTTATATAATCCAAATAAAATTAATCAAATTATAGCCAGAGCAAAATGTTAAAAAAAAATAGATAAGTAGTAAAAATGAACAATTGAAATACCATCAGCATCACTCAGGTAAGGGATTCTAAAAGTCAATCTTCATTTGGAATAATAACACTTTGACTAGAGTTCACAGTGTCTGTGGAGTTGGAGCTATCTTACATCCAGATGGGTAGTGTTTCAGCCATTGATAAGTTGTTTTAGTTGGCCCATATGCTTGAATGTGCTTTAAAATGCTTTCTTTTTTTATTACAAATGGAACTGAACTCCAAGAAATGGAATATCTTCATTTCAGCATTTCATTAAAGCAGTTGGAGCTAAACTCCAAGAAATAGAGCCAAACTTTAAGTAATGGAATATATCCATTTCAGCATTTCACTAAAGCAAATAAAATTCTATGCACTCTGAAGTTGATTTCTCACTGTAACAAATACATACAGATTATGAAGTTATGGAGTCTCTGACAATGTCTGCATTTAATGTCCAAGATATTGAGTGAAGATGCAATTTTGAGATTTTTGCTATGAAAACCACAGATTATGGGATAACCTTATTTTAAAAATAGCTGATAAATCTATATTTGATATGAATCGGATTTTTCACAATATTGTGACTGGAAGATCCTTGTTTTTTTATATGTTCACTAAACATTTTAAAAAGATTAAAAAATCAATCAAAAAAGAAGAAAAAAATAAGGAAAAGCAAAGTAAATAAACAGATTTATAAGGATCATTAGTAAGCACTTAAGTAAATTAAGTACAAATTGTCAGAATAACATTAATTTAGTTCTAAGCATTTAAATACCTTTTATCATTTTAAAATTACAATTGAAATCAAATTAATGTACAAGATGCAACAATAA
>NW_015396091.1:11531-15411 GCF_001527695.2 Protobothrops mucrosquamatus
TATGATTTGCAACCTAATTTGTTCTCATTGTTTAGTCCTCAGCCACACACAATAAAAATGATCTTTTTTCATATTCATTAAAACACTGCAGAAATAATGACGCCAGGTGTATCTTGCTTATACAAGCAGGCAGCCTTCAATACTGGAAAGGAGCCTTTAAAAGATGGAATGCAGAATCAGAATTCTGTTGACTGGTTTTTAGTATAAGTTGGAGTTTATATACATACACATACACAAACAAACATATATGCACACATACCTAAATACCTGAGGAGTAACAATCCTTTATCATCTTTAAGCGGAGTATTATATCGAAGAGTGCTAATACCAATGCACAATTGTTTAGGGATCAAACACAAGAATGTGTTAAGAGTTGTTAAAAGTTTCACATTTGCTACCCAGAAGGAAGCTAAATATATATTAAACTATCCAGATAGTCCTATTGGTGTTTCAAAATATGCTGCCAAATGCGTACTTTGTAGGATAAGGATCCTGTATCAGTCTAAGTATATGGGTTACTTTAAATGAGGGGAGGGAGGGAGGGAGGGAGGAAATTCAATGGGAAAGCTAGCAGGAAGTTGGAAGTTGCTCCCACCCGCATTGCTTTTTTTTGCCTGCCCATGGTCATTTTTTTGTTTTTCTGTTTAAGTAAGGAAATATCTCTGACATGATGACCCTGTGGATCATGGGTTGTCTAGTTTCTAATAAATTCCTTCTGCTGTGCTCTCTGACAAAAAGATGGGGGGAAAGTTCCTCTTGCAGGAAATAGGGCATTTAAAACAAAATAGAGAGTCAGATTCTGTTCAATTCTAGTTTCTTTATGTACCCCGCTTGGCTATATAAAAGGCAGGGGCTGCCCCAAAGAAGAGGGAGTCAAGCTATTCTCCAAGGCGCCTGAAGGCAGGACGAGAAGCAACGGGTGGAAACTGAACAAGGAGAGAAGCAACCTAGAACTAAGGAGAAACTTCCTGACAGTTAGAACAATTAACCAGTGGAACAACCTGCCTCCAGAAGCGGTGAATGTTCCAACACTGGACGTTTTTAAGAAGAAACTGGACAGCCATTTGTCCGAAATGGTGTAGGGTTTCCTGCCTGAGCAGGGGGTTGGACTCGATGACCTCCAAGATCCCTTCCAACTTTATTATTATTATTATTATTATTATTATTATTATTATTATTATTATTATTATTATTATTATTATTATTATTGTTATTGTTATTATTGTTATTATTATAGCTTTACTCAGCTTTAAACTTCAGGCAGAATTGAAGCATTACTCAGCATATGATTCTGGGATAGTGAATGCAATGCTCTGTCCTTGATCATACTATTTCTCTTTCCCATTAAGTAACTATAAGTAGCTTGTTCATGTGACATGATTGGCTGACACTTTGAGAGGTACTCTAGGCTGGAATTTGGTATAGCATATGCATTTAACTGTATGTATGCATTTAGGTGTATTTATTTATTAAATTTCTACTCAATCCATCTCATCTAAATGACTCTGGATGATTTACAATAGCACAGTAAAGCAATATAAACATATGACTAAAAAGCAGAATTGAGAACAAGGTTAAAATGTACAGGTTAAAAGTGAAAAATCAGAATTAAAGAATTCGGAAAACAAAAAAAGGTTAACAATGTGGAGGAAGGGCATATTTTAAGAAATATGTGAGACAGAGGAATTTTGAATGAAAACTGTAGTTGGGCATATATGACAGATTAATGTAAAGCTATTCTAGTCTCTCTGATGAGATAATTTTGTTATTCCACCAATCCAAAACAGGTTATTTAAAAAGAAGAAGTAACATTTTTTTTAAAAAAAAACTTTAGCGCAGCTTCTCCCTTGGCGATAAACTCATCAAATACACTAAATCTTATTTCTGATGTACAAGGACTTGTACTTTTCAGGAGTCAGGCTACTTGGAACTCATATCAGTCTAAATCAGAATTAATGTGGATAGTTTTGTCAAAATCAGTTACACACTTGTCACTGTATCCTGAAACAGAAAGCACATCATCACAACCTAGAGATGTTAAAGTTTAATGGGCTCTTTTTGCAGAGCTGTATCTGCCACCACAATAAATGTAACTCACTATTTTCTTCATAACAGCTTCATCTAACACAGGGGTAGTCAACCTTGGCTCTTTTATGACTCATGGACTTCAACTCCCAGAATTCATGAGCCAGCTACCCCTGATAACACTAGAAGAGACCATCTTCACTGCTTGGATACCTCTGTCTTGTGCCCTGTGGAATTTCTGGCTTGGGGAACTTTCACCTCTCTTTGCCTCTTAATGGATCATGGTTTCTCCCTACTGAATTCACTCTACTGTCTCCATACTCATCAACGCCGTTTCCATTCCTTGTATCACATTCTTTTTTTTCCCCCATCACAACCATGTTCTTACTACGCTTGTAGATTTCTTCATGCATTAAACTACTCAAAAGAGACACGTAGCTGGAGCTTACTTGTTAGATATACCAGATATCAGACTTGAAAGCTTTTCTGTGCTTTAAATGGAGCTACACTGTTATGAACTATCATAAAACTGGGGACATTTATTATGATGAGATGGCATAACTCCATTTTTGACACCTGGTTTAATCACTTGCTATTGATCTGGCATCGTTCTATCGTCATATATCTTGGAAGCCATGAAGATTTGTTAAGTGTTGTTTTCACTTTTCTACAACTATAACCCTAGGGTTGTAGCATAAGTGGTGATACCAAATCTCCCCCCCACACACACACACACACAAAGAAAATGCAAAATTAGCATTGTGATTAAGATTTTAGCCTAGCTCTAAATTTTGCACATCCCTGCATCATGGATGTATTACAGTATTACATAAGTAGTCTGCTGCTCATCACAGTTTATCTCTCCTTTAATCTTTTTTTGTTCATGTTTCAATGTTAAGGATATTAGTGAGATGCGGAAGGGAAGTGAAATCCATTTTACTGGCAGTTTCCATTCATCTGGGGGATGACTAATATTGATACAATCCAGTATTTCATCCAAGTAAAGCACTTTAAATTAATGCAGTACGGATTAGTAAGCATATTTCCATTCTTTAAATATGTTTAATGAAAACTAATAGGCTTAGTTTAATGAAAAAAGAAATAACAAACAATCCCCCAAATATAATAATCTATGATGTAGTTGACATTTATGACACAGCTCTGCCTAACATATTCCCATCAACGGCAGCCATTGTTCTCACCCATTAACAGGCTTATTCCCCCCTCCCAAAAGCTAAGAATCAGATTTGGCATCCAAAAGTTATCCATCACTTCTCTAAAGAAGCGTAGTATTTCTTTCTATTATTAAATTGTAAATTAATGCTTTAATTGGGGGCGAATTAAGATATTCCAATGCATCTTCGTATAATAATATCTGTTGTGTTCTTTTGTATTCCCCCCCCTAATCCCCTATGCGCATCCTGATCACCCATTAAGGGTGATTGCCCTTCTCCATCTGCATCCTGATCACCCATTAAGGGTGATTGCCCTTCTCCATCTGCATACAGTTTCATGCCCGTTGCTGGTTGGCTAACTAGCAACGGGGTCTTACCAGCCAATGGAATTGTGTGATTACAAGCCAGGGGAATCCCATAAAAGAGGGCTCCCCTGGCCGAGATGCCAGTCCGGATTTACTTTATGCCTTGCCAATAAACTGAGAGCTGACTGTCACTCGACTCGTGTCTTACTGCCTGCGCGATCTAACACTGGCGACGAAGGTGGGATCCCAGTAAGACTGCACGACAAGGGCAACCTCGTGGCAAGCAACCTACTTCGAAGCAAGAGCTCCTCCACGCAGCCTTCCGAAGCAAGAAACTATCCGCGACTCCAAGATGGCTTCCACCTCGAAATTCTC
>NW_015396091.1:19266-20290 GCF_001527695.2 Protobothrops mucrosquamatus
TTTCATGCCCGTTGCTGGTTGGCTAACTAGCAACGGGGTCTTACCAGCCAATGGAATTGTGTGATTACAAGCCAGGGGAATCCCATAAAAGAGGGCTCCCCTGGCCCAGATGCCAGTCCGGATTTACTTTATGCCTTGCCAATAAACTGAGAGCTGACTGTCACTCGACTCGTGTCTTACTGCCTGCGCGATCTAACAATATTAGTATCAAAGCTGTAATTAGACTGCATTTAATAATCAAGACATTAATATTCAAAGTACTTCTAATCAATGTCTAAGTAGGTATTTCAATACCCTTGCCTTCTTTGAATGAAGTCTGTAGAACTGCTCTTAGTTATCAGATTCGTTTCTGAATTAAAGTACAAAGTAGTCATGTTGTAGAAGATGCATAGGAAAAAGTTATAGACCCCAAATCTTCCTGTGATCTGTGTCCACATGTGCTTCTGTAATGAATTTGATTCTATATATGTCAGGCTCAAGCCCAAAGACAGCACAGTGAAATCCAGTCAAATTCAATTCTTTATTTGCTTATAACTAATAGACAACATCTTGCCAGACTAAAGCTATAAACCTCTAACCTAATAGATATATCTTGAGAGATTCTAGATTGCTGCTATCCAAAAATTCTTCCTCCATCCCCCATTCAACTCTGATCTGCACAATTTCTTAATTTGGGCTTCTCTCTGGAATATACTGTCTCCTCCCTGGGAAATCATGATGTTCTTGCTAAAATTCACACACACACACACACACACACACACACTCATTCTCCAAGTTTACATTTTATTCAAATATACTAATAAATAATATAAAACACAACTTCAAGCAGTAGCCTCTCGTAGGCTTGCCATATCTGGGCAACAGATGGTCACTAGCTGGCAGCAGAGAGTTAAATGTTTTCTCCTTGCTGCCATCTTAAGGTCATGTAGAATTTTGTAGCTCAGATCTGGCAAACCCAAGAACAATTCTGTTAGATTACTCCTTAATCTAAATTCTTCCTCTTTAAAACATGTATTTTTTTAGT
>NW_015396092.1:0-3736 GCF_001527695.2 Protobothrops mucrosquamatus
CTACTTAGTGTGTAGCATGCTGAATACATAACTGAAAGCAAGCAAGTTGTAGGGTGCAAGGCACAAGTCTGTGCATACCATATTTTCATTTAATTAGCCACCTATGGATGTTGAAGAACAGCTGTTTACATAAAGCGTGCTCTGCCAAGATTTTGGCCTAAAAATATTCACTCCGATGTTCCGGTCCCCTGCAGGAAGTGCATATCATATCATTAAGATCCTGGGAACTGTGTTCCCAAAGGGCTTGCTTTCCCCAAAACATGAACTCCTGGAGAAATTTCCACAGGGAATTTCTGGAGTTTGTCCAAATGCTGAACATTAAGAACCTATTTCCTCTATACAAAGCTAGAAAAGTGAAAAAATTGTTTTATTTCATGAGAGGACCAAATCCCTAATTTTGGATGCAAGAAAGGTTTACTTTTGTAAATTTCTTTCAATTAACTTCTCTGTATGCTGGAAAGAAGAAAAAAGCCAAGAATTCATGCAGCTAATTTACTCCCAGACATCAAATGAACTGGGGGTCCACACTCCTGAAATTCTCTGCATGCATAAGGGAATCACTGAAAGAGGTTTTAAATAGATCCAAAAACCCATCATACTAGTCAATCTATTCCTCAACTTTGATGATCTTGAAGTGAGAACTATGTTAAGTGCTTTTATATGTAATTTTAGGGAGAGTTATTCAGCTGTGAAACTGATTCCAACAACATGGAATGCTTTTTCTACTATTCCATTTTTGCAAACATTTTCTTAGTCTCCCTCCATGGAGGAAACTCTCACCCAAATGAATAATTCTTAAATTCGGTTCTAGAAATGGCTCATTTTGTTTTTTCTAAGCAATCCGCAACATTTTCTCAACTTGATGCCATCTTTAAATGACTTGGTACGACAGTCCCCAGAATTCCCAGTCAGCTTAAACCACTGGAGATTATGGTTCCTGTAGACCCAAAGATCCAGATGTACACAAAATTACTATTCTGGATTCTCTAATGGTTGAAAATTCACTGTGATCTGCCTGTATTTTTAATTATTGCTTGACTAAAACTTCAGCCTTGGAGTCCTTGTTGCGTACCACTTACAAGGTATTAAGACTATGCAATTTCAAGTTCCTCAGGAAGCTGCATCTTTTAATGTAAATCTGTTTTGTATTAAGGGGCGGTACTTTTATTTAATAGACTGTGTGCTTACCTTTCCTATTTCCTATTCTGATGTGAAATAAAGAGACTGAGAGGCACACTATCTTTATTTAAGTCTCCTAGTAAATATAATTCATTGACTTCAAAAGTCTTCCCAACCAAGATGAAAATGTGACTGTTATTGCCATGGCTATTTGCCAAGAGAAAAAAGCCCTTCCTCCCTTCCCTTCCTCTTTCCTCCCTCCTTCCCTTCCTCTTTCCTCCCTTCCTCCTTCCCTTCTCTTCCCTTCCCATTAACAAATGCAAGAACTCTGGAATGATAGAGATCTAGACTTTTGTCTTCATTGTGACAATCTTCAGGTACTTAATGAGTGTTGTCTTCTCTCTAGTGTCTCCTCTTTAAGCTAATCACATGCCCAAGAGAATAGAAGGGAATGATTACTGCTTACAATCTGGAAACTCTTGTTCTGTTGATGCTGCCTGTTTTGATAGCCATGTTACACTCTTCACTCAACTGATCATCACTCCAAGACCCTTTTCACAAGTATTGCCATAAGCTAATCCAATTCCAAAGTGCACTTGTGAATTGTCTCAGCCATGGGCTGGCCTCACAGCGTAAAAGGCCTAGTTTTCACTGATTTTGCTGGACTTGAAAAAGTGTTCCTTATATTTTCTACCGGAATTAAAATAACAACCAAAAAAAATGCTTCCATTTGAAGTCAATACGCTCTTCCCTTCTTCTCCATCTCTCACACAATTTCTCCTACAGTAGCCTTTCCACCACTCAAAGGGCAGCTGGCTGATTGACCTACAGGCCTTGCTCCAAGAAGATTGTCAGGATGATGCCTTCCGAGGATTTGCTTGACACACTGGGGCACAAAAACAAATCGAGGTTAAAACCAATCAAGCTTAAAATGGATTATGAATGCAGCTGCTGCCTTTTAAACTAACCTGGTTAAGTGTGTTGCATGAACATACCCAATGTATGTTATTTTATTGACTGATCTAAGTTATTTTATTGACTGTCTTCATTTGACACATATAGTTGGATTACAGGAAACACTATAACCCAGTTAGCCCTGGAGGAAGACACGATTAGCTTCAGCAAAAATAATCCTTGTACGAATGACCTGAAAATGAAGTTTGGCCATTTATGATTCAATCTTATAGTCCATCATCCCCTCTCTGTTTCTAAGGAAGATAGGTAAGAAGCAATCTTGCCTTCAAGGGACTCTGTGTTCAAGGAAACCAATTTCTAATAGGAAATTAGGTTTAGGCATGTGTACAAGTGTCCCTTAAACATGCAAGTGACCGAGGTTATTTGCACCTTTCCGGATATAAGAGTGACACAATTCATTCATGCATCATCTGCTGCCAGAACTTGTTAATGAACCACCATGGATTTTTTTCCTCGTCCAATGAAATCTTGTTGTTATATTTAATTACTTCACTAGAATTATTGATCTGTAAATCTTTACATGGGCTTTATTTCCTTCCAGGTATTACACAAGAGATGATCGATATTTATTTTATGTGGTGCAGTTCTAAATTCCAGTTTTGGGAGCGAGGGGCGAGGGTGCAGTTAGAAGGTCCCTCTTTGGTAGGATCAAACACTGTCATGCTGAATAACAATGGAGTGACTGCTATATATCCCTGGAACTCTCATGTACTAATTGAGGACAGGGGTTTGGTGGGGGAGGGGAAGATATTTTTCTCCATGTTATACGGCCGTCTTCTAGATTGGGTTTAGGGCAGAGAGACATAGAGGGTTCTCTACAGGGAATCCTTGACTTATAACAGATCACCTAGTGGCAATTCAACCTCCCTTAAGCTACTTATGACCTGGTTCCAAAGTTTAATGGCTGCCCCCATTCTGCAATCACGTGACCACGTTTTGGCAACCAGCCTGCATTTACAGCCATTTGCAGCATCCCATGGTCACATGACCTCAATTTATGATGGTTTTGCTGGACACTGGCATATACTGGCCTATAGCGAACCGATGGGTCTGCTTAACAACTGCTAACAAAAAATATAACATTGGGTTGGTCACATGATGACCCCCTTTACAACCATCATGACTTACGGCCATCATTGCCAGGCTCAATTACAGTCATAAATCGAGGACGACCTGTAGAATCTGCAAGTTCTTATCTAAATATTACAAGATGTTCCAAAATCTCACATATACTCCACCCTCCCATTGACTTTCTTTCCTATTTTTCCTTCCTGACACGCTTCCTTTTTCCCTTTCCATTTTTTTCCCTCTCCCTATTTCCTTCTTTTACTAGATAGCAACATTTCTCCTTCCCTCTTTTCCTTCATTCTTTTGTTCCCTTTCCCTTTCTTTTTTTTTTCCCATTTAGGTTTTAAAAGAGTTTAGAACACAACTGCAGTCACGTTGGCATCTCTATAGCGCAGAGGCCTTCTCTCGGAGTGGGAAGGCAAGATAAGTCTTGTCTTGGTATTTTTCAATTAAAAATACGGCAGTGCTGAATTGTAAGCAGAGAGACCCGGAATTCTAACTGGGTGTCCTGGCCCAGTGGCATCACAGTAAAATAAATTTTACTGCTGACAAGAGCAGCTGAAAATATCCTAAT
>NW_015396092.1:7975-16733 GCF_001527695.2 Protobothrops mucrosquamatus
ACTGTATGGCATAACATTTAAAATATAAAATACATTAAAATATATACAAATTAAACTGATCTTGACCAGAAACTAGCCACATTAATTGTGTTCTGTTGCACTGCTAGGTCCTCAAGTGTGCACTGATCAGGACACAAAGAACAGGTATACATATGTGTAGTTGTCTGCATATCACCACACTCACAAAGGGCGGAAGCCACGGGATAGCCCCATTTGTTCAGAGGGTCTCTGGATCTTTCCATACTTCCCAGTTTTTGCCAGAGCCAGGTGCCAGCTCCTCCGCTGAATTCATCCAATGTTGGTTCTTTGTAGCTTTCCACAGGTCCACTCTACTTTCAAATTTTTCAAAGTCTTCTGTCGACCAAAGAAAGCTTTTCCTGAATTTTAGTCTCTGATGTATAACCCTGTTGTAACTAAGTTGAGAAATATATGAAATGGCAGGAATTTGCCAAGAGAAGTAAGAAAATTAATGTGGGTAGAAAAGATCTGGCTGCACAAGGCTGTAACTGTAAAGCAGAGAAAATAGGATCCTTAAAAATGCTTAGATAAAGAGAAGTGGAGACTGTGGGAAATGACAGACAACTTCTTTCCAGTAAGGAAATCAGATTTAGAGATCTCTGCAATAAAGTTTTTTTTTTTAAAAGACTGGTTAGCCTTATATGGACTTTTTTCTGAAAGAGGAAAAGACTGAATTGATGATTTATGGATCTGGGGGTTAGAAGGGGTTAAAGTAGGAGTTGAAATAGTAAGATAGCAATTAATAGAAAGAAGAAGAGAAGTCAACATTCTGTTTTCTTTCTTTTTCACATTTCTCTTGTTTTCTTTTTCCTCATATTTTTAATACTTTTGTTGTATTCTAATAAAATATTTTTTTTTTTTAAAAAAATAGGGATCTCTAAAAAGGAGGGTGTCTGTCCTAAAAAGAAGGGAGGCAAGACACAAAAGTCAAACATTAGGAAAAGTATAAAAACAGTAGAACGCAAACAGAGAGAGATGGGAGAGCAATGAGGAAATAGAAATAGAAATTCAGCCTGGAACAGAAATTTAATTTTGAACAAAGGTTAGGGAAAAGGAGAAGGAAGTGTTTAGCTATCTAGGCAGGCTAGGATATTGTTAGTTGGTAAGACCACACTTGCAATACTGTGGCCAATTTTAGTCACCGTGACACAAAAAAGATGTTGAGACTCTAGAAAGAGCGCAGAGAAGAGCAACAAAGATGATTAGGATCTGGAGGCTAAAACACGATGAACGGTTGTGAGAACCGGGTACATTTAAGCTAACAAAGAGGACTAGGGGTGACCTGATCATAGTCTTCCAATATCTCAGGGGCTGCCCCAAACAAGAGGGAGTCAAGCTATTCTCCAAAGCGCCTGAAGGCAGGACAAGAAGCAATGGATGGAAACTAATCAAGGAGAGAAGCTACCTAGAACTAGGGAGAAATTTCCTGACTGTGACAAGAATTAATCAGTGGAACAGCTTGTCTTCAGAAGTTGTGGGTGCTCATCATTGGAGATTTTAAAGAAGGGATTAGACAGCAGGGTCTCCTGCTTCAGCAGGAAATTGGACTAGAAGACCTCCAAGGTCCCTTCCAACTGTGTTATCTGTTAATCACAATGAAGTTTGCAATTTCTGCCATAAGTCTAGGTACTCTTGTGAATAAAGCCAGTTTTCTGACTTTTGTGTGGTAACTCTTAAGTGAATAATAATAATGATGATGATGATGATGATGATGATGATAAAGTTGGAAGGGACCTTGGAGGTCATCTAGTCCAACCCCCTGTTCAGGCAGGAAACCCTATACCATTTTGGACAAATGGCTGTCCAGTTTCTTCTTAAAAACTTCCAGTGTTGGTGCATTCACCACTTCTGGAGGCAGGTTGTTCCACTGGTTAATTGTTCTAACTGTCAGGAAGTTTCTCCTTAGTTCTAGGTTGCTTCTCTCCTTGATCAGTTTCCACCCGTTGCTTCTTGTCCTGCCTTCAGGCGCTTTGGAAAATATGTTATTGTTAAGTGAATGCCATGGTCATTAAGAGAATCAATGTATTTCTATGGGTGTTTCTTTTGCCAGAAACCTGCCCAAAAGGCCTGAAACCTGCAAAAAAGCCAGAAATTGAGGTCATGTTACTGTGGAATACTGCAACCAGCCACAAAGGTGAGGCTTTGATAAGTGTCCAAAATTGTGGTCATGTGACTGTATGTGCAGCTGTTGGAACTCTGGAACCGAGCCCTAAGTAGCTTTTGAGCAGTTCAATGTCATTTTGAATGGTCAATAAGCTACTGGTTGTTAAATGAGGATTAACAACCATTATTACAGAGACCAAGAGACTAAGCTTTAGAACAAGGGTCTTCAAACTTGGCCCTTTTAGGACTTGTGGACTTCAACTCCCAGAATTCCTCAGCCAGGCATGCTGGCTGAGGAATTCTTGGAGTTGAAGTCCACAAGTCGTAAAAGGGCCAAGTTTGAAGACCCTCTGCTTTAGGAGAAAGGAAGACTACTTGTGGGTAGACAAGAGGTAAAAAAAGGGGAAAACATTTTGCCCCAGCTAGGAAATTGCCCACTGAATCAGCTGAGGAAGATCTAGGTTTGAAGAGCAGAGAAAAAGAAAAGTGGATTGGAACCAAACAGAAGAGGGAGAGATTTAAAGATCAATTGTTGTGGTACTTCTCCCAAGGGGGAGGTGGGCTGCTCGGTTTAAATGTCTACGATGGCTTGAAATGTATTGCACCTTTAAGGAGCCTCTTTTGTCTATTGTGGGTGAGAGGCTATGAATTATTAGCTTTGAGCAAGCCACTCAGGACACAAGGCAATTCATCCCATTAAATTCAATAGCCTACTGTTTAAGGTTATTTTTCTATCCATGTGACACTGCCTGTGTCTCTCTGTATGGTGATTGTTTTTCTAATGGAAGTGATAAAGTTGTTCTTGTCTGATCTATCTGCTGCTAAATTCTCATTGTTATGACCTTTAAATGGGCAAAACGGCAATGATTTTTGAACCAAAGTATCTCAAATGGGCTAACTTATGAAAGGTGTCCAAAATCTGGGACTCATGACTCCCGAGGGCATGAAATTTCAGTTGTGCCTGCTTGAAAGGTACTGCCAGCTACTGCTCTGCTGCAGCGATGTCATCTTCATTTTCAATATTCCATGGCAGTTTCCCAGCCAGTCTGACAATCCTTCACTACCTCTTCCACCCAGCAGCAGCCACTTACCTGCCTGGAGGGAGGGAGGAAGGGAGGGAAGAAGGAAAGAAGGAAGGAAGGAAGGAAGGAAGGAAGGAAGGAAGGAAGGAAGGAAGGAAGGAAGGAAGGAAGGAAAGATTTCTGATGCTCCCTGCCATATTCCTACAAGAAAATTTAGTGGGAGGCTATCGGGAAGTTGGAAGTCACTTCTGTTCCCACTGCTTTTTTGCCTGCCCTTGGTCATTCTGTTTCTCTTGTTTAGGAAATGAAATGTGTCTGAAACAATTACTCAATGGGGTGCGGATTATCTTGTCATCACTAGAATCTGGGTATATATATTATTTACGGGAGTTGATGAGGGAGGGGAGGAATGACACTTTAACCCCCCCCCTTAGATGGTAGCACGTCGGTTTCAAGTATATTTTGATAAGAGCTGAAGAGAACCTGCCTGGAGTGATCGCACAGGCCTGTGTTTCTCAACCTCAACAACGTTTAGGATACATGGACTTCAACTCCCAAAATTCCCCAGCCAGCATGGGGAATTTTACCAGAATTCTGGGAATTGAAGTCCTCACATCTTGAAATTGCTGAGGCTGAGAAACACAGTACATGGGGAGCTAACTCAGGATAGCTTCTGTGTTAAATCAGGACTGGTACCGATCCATCCACTTTGCATTATTGTTCTCTGCAGTTCTCACACCCCTCAAAAACATGAGGTTGTCCACCTCATGGCTGGACAAATAGAACTGGTGTAACCGAGGCCTTTTTTTTTTTTAATTCTGTTGCTTTTGTTTCTATGTTTAGAATGTTTTTCTATCTTCCATAAAAGAATTAAGCTGCCATGTGGAAAATTAGAAATGGCAGCACTAAGTCAATTAAGACATTGTGTTAATTAAAAGAACGTTGGCAGGTGCATTTTTATATAAAACAGCTGGTCAAATTATCTTTCCTATTATATAGTTACTAAAGGTACAGGAGCCCCACACAGTCTGGCTTTAAAACAGAAGGCTCACCTAACCAGTTTTACCTGTTGTGGGATTTGCGTGGGTGGATTCTCTTTTGAAGTTCCTGAAAATGGAGTCTCTGCCCAAGTTGGACTGTACAGCTTAACCTTGTCTTAATAGACAACATATGTATCATATTCCAACTTTTATCTGCCTCTACAGTTTAAAAAAAAGCTGCTGCAAGATGTTTCTGTTATCTACTTAAAATACCTATAAACTGTTGTTGTTGTTTTTTAAAAAAAAACCTTGTTAAAGGAGATGGTGATATGTTGTGTTGCCCAGTCACAAACATTCCCTGTAGGGACATTGAGACCTCAATACTTTGCTCAGTTTATTTATTGCATGCCTGCTTTTATATATGTGTGTAAAACTTTTGTTTTTCTTCCAATTTCTTTAATATGCACCCAACTATATCAATGGCAAAAGGAAAACAGGCCATTCTAATTTTACTGAGGAGAAAATGTATGGGTGGGAAGCATAAAGCAGTATCTTAGGGCCAGAAACCTTGATCCAATTTTTTTTTATTTAACTAAGAGCTTCTCTTCCTTAAAATGTGCCCATAAATCAAGAGATGAATTTGCTTTATTTATTTATTTTTGTCCCCTTCCTTGTTATCAACTCCTCTGTTAGGTTCTCCATTTCTCTGAGCTTGATTCTTTTCCTGCAGACGTTTCATTACCAGGGTAGGTAACTCCCCTGATGTTAAAAACAGCATTGATGATGTTATCTAGGACGGTAATGAAACGCCTGCAAGAAAACAACAAAGTTCAGAGAACAGTTCAACTCTGAGCTACAAATGTTTTCTATCGTTGCAATTCTTGTGTGCCTGTATATCAGGGGTCTTCAAACTTGGCCCATTTATGACTTGCCTGGCTGAGGAATTCTGGGACTTGAAGTCCACAAGTCATAAAAGGGCCAGGTTTGAAGACCCTTGCTGTATATGCATCTTGCCTTAGGGAATCATCATCATCATCATCATCATCATCATCATGTAGTAGTAGTAATAATAATAATAATAATAATAATGTAATAATAATAATGTAATAATAATAATGTAATAATAATAATGTAATAATAATAATAAAGTTGGAAGGGACCTTGGAGGTCATCTAGTCCAACTCCCGGCTCAAGCAGGAAAACCTATACCATTTCAGACAAATGGCTGTCCAGTCTCTTCTTAAAAACTTCCAGTGTTGGAGCATTCACCGCTTCTGGAGGCAGGTTGTTCCACTGGTTAATTGTTCTGTCAGGAAGTTTCTCCTTAGCTCTCGGTTGCTCCTCTTCTTGCTTAGTTTCCACCCGTTGCTTCTTGTCCTGCCTTCAGGCGCCTTGGAGAATAGCTTGACTGCTTCTTCTTTGGGGCAGCCCCTAAGATATTGGAAGACTGCTATCATGTCCCCCCTCGTCCTTCTCTTCATTAAACTAGACATACCCAATTCCATCAACCGTTCCTTATATGTTTTAGCCTCCAGTCCTTTAGCCTTCTATAGCAAGAGTACAGAGGAATGGGGGAGGGGGATGAACAGGTGGGGAATACAGGTTGGTTAAAACATTTTAAAAAAAAATTAGGGTGAAAATGAAGGAGGAACTTCTTGCAACTTTTCTGACTGGATATGTCTCTTGCACAGAGCAGTATTACAGCTAAACAACAGAGAGTGTGTTTATATGATATGCTCAGCCATGTCATCTTAGCTAATATCCCTAGCAACCTCAAGGTACTTTAATCATAGAATAGCGTGTCCTTGACTTATTACTATAATGAAGCCTGTCTATCATAATTGGCGACATTTGTAATGGGTTACCATGTAACCAGACCCATTATCGCTACTTTTTGGGGCGGTTATCATTAAACAAATGCCACGATCATAAAATGAATGTCGTGATCATAAACACCATGACTGTAAAGCAAACTCTGTAGTCATAAAGCAAGCCAGTTCTTCTCTAAGGGCCATTTTTGCCAAAACCTGAAAGCAGATGCCGGGGTTTGGCAGAAATGTCATAAAATGCAGTCATGTGACTATGGGATGCTGCACATGACCAGCAATGTGGTCTGGTTGCCGAGCACCCGACATGCAGTCACATGATCAGGGGAAGGGACCCTGTCGTCATAACTCTTTGGGGGGTCTCCATTGTAACTTTGAATGGTTGCTAAGCAACCAGTCATAAGTATAGGACTATTACTACAGGAACACTGTAAATGTTATTTTTCTAGGTTAATTTTCCTGTGGCTGATTGTGTTGTTGTATACATTTAGTATATCTGGTTACGTGGTTACCCTAGTTCCCCCCAAAATGGATCAATTCAATAAATGTGTTGTATGAAATCAATCTGCAACCAAGGTTCCTAAAATAGTTTCTCCCCTTAAACCAATGGTTCTCAACCTTTTTAATGCCGCAACCCCCAACCGGTTGTAAGTCGAGGACTAAACCGGTCATAAGTCGAGGACTACCCAACCGGTCGTAAGTCGAGGACTTTCCCTGCCCGGGAGCGCCACGCATGCGTGGTTCCGCCCCCTGCGCCGGCCGAGGCGTAGCTGGCAAGCGGCAGAGACGGAGCAGGCCGACCACCAGCTGGCCCAGCCCAAGGGAGGTAAGGCACCCGCCGGAAAAGGGGAAAAAATGGCGGACAGCCTTGCTTGGCGACCCCCGTGAAATGGTCGATCGACCCCAAATGGGGTCGCGACCCATAGGTTGAGAACCGCTGCCTTAAGCGTATGTTATCTGGACCTGCCCAGAAGAGTTAATATGCAGTTAACTCTTTCTCCAAACTTCAGACATAGAGGTGACAGGACAGAGCAGAGATTAAGTAGGGACTTTTTTCTAATCTGATTGGTTTTCCCCATTTCTTGCTATGAGCCACAGACACAAATGAAATGCATCTCAGCCTTCTACTCCCCACCCCACAATGGCTTTGATCTACGGTGTGTGTTCTCTTTTTTAACTGACAAATGTAAAATAAAAAGCTTTAAAACAGAAAGTAGCAATCAGCCAGAACGAAGATGGTTAAGATACTGGACAAAATGGTCAGCATTCAGTAAACCAAGGCCAATAGTTTGCTCTTTTGTGGCACCAGACCAATGAGGAAGTCCTTTACCCTTGGATTAGCTCCAGAGGTGGCTAAATACGTCATATAAAGAAATAAAACATGGAAGACAAAGTGACTGCTATCTGTGGGAAGGGGCAAAAAGGAACATATGGAAAAGATCCCCGCCAACAACAACAAAAAAAAAAAGGCAGTGAGAGAGCTCCAGAACTATTGTAGTTTTCCTAAACTAGGACTTAGGAGAGTCCTGCCATTCCTGATGGAGAAGCAGAAGAGAGAAAAGAAAGAGGTATAAAAATATGTGATAAAAGAAATGAATGGGATTTTTCCTGTGGATCTGTTGTGAATGGCCACCTGAGATAGATTTGTGATAAAGATGCTTGATCTTAAAGCAGGGGTCTCCAAACATGGCCATTTTAACACCTGTGCACTTCAACTCCAAGAATTGGCTGGGGAATTCTGGAAGTTGAATTCCACAAATCTTAAAAGTTACTAAGTTTGGAGACCCCTGATCTAAAGTAGTCTGCTCCTGTTTATTGATCCTTAAGGGTTCCCTGGTTTTTTTAAGAGTTTTAGCGTCATTTCTGAGAAGATGAGATGTCAGAAGTGACCCAGAGCTTTGTGGGAGAAGAATGAAGAGTGAATCCAATTGAAAATATACAGTATATGAGTCCACATTAGGGATGGCGGTAAGAATGGTAAAACAAATCTGTTTTGTGGGTCTTCACATGTCTGCAAATAATCAACTAATGGTTGTTTGTTGCTAAGGGCCATTATCAGGAATAGTCATTTGGATTTGTTCTAAGTTGGACAACAATTGGGCAGGTCCAGTTGAGTTGACACAGACACAGACTGGGTTCATTTATCTTTTTGTTTGTGTGTGCCTTCAAGTCAGGGTTGACTCCTGGCAACTGCCTGAACAAATCCAGTCTTCTTGGAAAGATTTGGGAAGTGGTTTGCCCTTTCTACCTTCTTCTTGGGGCTGCTTGGCTCAAGGTCATCCAGTTGGTTATGGTCTCCTAGTTTCTAGCCTGGTGACTAACTCACTATCCCAAACTGGTTCTCCCAATTCATGCCATTACTGTTTGGTAAAGGACTCTTGGGAGGTGACCTCTGTTTGGATCCAGTTGATACTGAATTGCTCTTTGAGTAGGTGGTAGTATATCTCCTCCTCAAGAAGCCATCATTAGACTCAACAGACCAAGGCAATTTTAATCCAGTCTTCAACCTTTCCTTTTGCGGGAAGTTTGTTGAGAAGAAGATGGTTGTAGCTTCAGAGGCTGTGGAAGTAATAGATTATCTGGACACTTTTCAGTCAGATCAGGCTGGGCCATGCCTAATACTTGATTGTACTAGTTAATGATCTCTAGCAGAAAGAGAATGGCTGTAGTACAACTTTCCTAATATCCTTCTTGACTAGAGCAAGTGGCACACTCACAAACCAGAACACGGTGTAGCAGTAACTCAAAACACACATAAACTTAGCAATAGCAATAGCATTTAGACTTTTATACTGCTCTATAGTGCTTT
>NW_015396093.1:0-8758 GCF_001527695.2 Protobothrops mucrosquamatus
TCATATTGATTTTTTTTAATACGATTTCTAATCGTATTTTTAATACAAAATCAATACACAAATATACAGCTACAAATAGAGGGAAACAATAAATCACACATAACTATGCCAACGTGAAAGTAAAGCTAAAATCAAAGACACCCCAAAAGACGCAACCCATTCCCCAAGCAAGAGGCCTCTTTTCCAAATGCCCAAACTGTTCTCTTTTTCTTGCCATTGCAAATTATACTACTGTATACGCTCCCTTCATATTAGTTAGAGCAGTGTTTTTATATCTTGGTAACTTGAAGATCTGTGGACTTCAACTCCCAGAATTGCCCTTGGCATGACACAGATCAAATCTGGCTGTTGTGGCTTGGCATTGTTCAGTATATAAATCATGTTTTATGGCTTAGTATGATCTGGCCAATAGTGTGGCTTATTCAACTAATATAGCTTTATATTAGTGCAGTGTTTTTCCACCATGGCTGCTTTAAGCTCTGTGGACTTCAACTCCCAGAATTCTTCAGCCACTATGGCAGGCTGAGGAATTCTGGGAATTGAAGTCCACATAGTTTTAAAGGGGCCAAGATTGAGAAACACTATATTTGTGTGTCCCCAAACATATTTTTCAGAATGGTTTGACATTTTAGACATCTTTTTTAAAAGTTGCAAACTTTGTTTTTAAAAAATAGACTCCCAGCTCTGTAATAAAAGAATGGGCTTATTTTGCAACTGATGTAGATGGAGGGGGGGGGGAAATGCAGGCTTCTCATTTGACAGTTATGATCTCATATCCCTAAATCCTCTTTGGAGTCCATAAATGAATGGAATTAAATCGAGGTGTGATCTCCAAAGGTCAAATTGGTATGTAGCTTAGCAGATCAAAAGCCGCCAGCATAAAAGTTTCGGCTCTCCCTCTTTCCCCAGCCCTCATCCAAACATCCCACAAAATTTTCCAATTTTGTATTTTCAGCACTGGTAAATTTCTCTCTGTATGGCAAGCTCTCAGAGATTGATGTCCTTTTCCGACATTCTCCTGGTTTGTTCTTTTTGGGATTTGTAGCAAAAATTTCCAAATTGTTGGCACACTGAAGTGATCATCAAACTTGGTGAAGTGAACTGAATATTATACCTTCTCTTATATTTATTAAGACGGAAATATTCTTTCATGATCCTCTTAACATTACTATAAGGTAGTCCTCAACTTACGACCACAATTGAGCCCAAAATTTCTGTTGCTAAGTTAGACAGCTGTTAAGTGAGTTTTGCCCCCATTTTATGACCTTTCTTGCCATAGGTATTAAGTGAATCGCTGTAGTTGTTAGTAACCCGGTGGTTTCAAGTGAATCCAGCTTTCCCATTGACTTTGCTTTTCAGAAGGTCGCAAAACGTGATCACATGACCCCAGGACATTGCAAACGTCCTAAATATGTGCCACTTGCCAAGCATCCAAATTATGATCCAGTGATCCTGGGGATGCTGCAACAGTCATAAGTGTGAAAAATGGTCATAAGTCACTTTTTCAAGTGTTGTTGTAACTTCGAATGGTCACTAAAGGAATGGTTGTAAGTTGAGAACTGTCTGTATTAGAGAAAGCTAGTTTGTACTCTTTCATTTTTTGTGTGAAGAATCGGTCCTCTCTTATGCTACAGGCATAGATACAGGTATAACTTCTACTGGACTTCACTGTCTGATTTGGCCCCCTAACAAGCTATAGGGAGATGTTTGGATGAATGCTCCCTTGTCTGCATGAGCATAGCAGATTTATTTAGTGAGTTATAGGCTTGCCCATACAAATGGATTGATGATGCTTTTGGTTCAATGGGGTAAATATTTCACAAGCTTCTATTGAAGTTGGGGACCGTAGATTTTCCACTGAATCTTAGAATGTGACCCCTTCCTTAGTTACATTCAGGGAGACTTGAATGAAGTCTTCTGCTTGATTTACTGTGACAGGCATGTGTATTTATGAAATCATGCTACTGGCCAAAGGTACTATAGATTGCTATTTAGCTACCCGTAAGAATACATTTAGAAATAGCTAGAAGGTGTCCCAATGTTATTAGAAATATCCAAAAGCTCTAGAATCCGGAACGGTTATAGAAATATTGAGGCTTTTAAAATTTGAGTGGTTAATTTTCTGAGAGATCATGGTAAAACTTAAAATGGCATATTGCTAATTATATGTGTTTATTAAAGTAGAGTTCTTGGAAGTGTTTAATATTGACACCCAAAGATTGATGGAGTCTATGTTATTATTTGTAGTATTAATAATTAAAGTAGTATTTATTAAATTATCTTAATATAATATTTGGAGGTTAATGAACAATCTAAAACTTCATGAAGAGGTTTGGGAACCTGTTCTAAAGTATGTCTTCATGGGTTGAAAAGGATCTATTCCTATGAAAGTCTATTCAGGATCACAGCGTGGAGATCTGTTCAGGCCCTGAGTTTAATTAAACAAGAATACACCAATGACTTGTGTAAGTGAAAACTCTACTTGTTCTTAGGATATCTGGTTTGGATTACAGCTTAAGTCTGCAGCTGTAGCCCCAATAGCATGCATAATAATAGGTGTGCATGTCACTATCATCTGAGTGGATATGCTCAGAAGACATGCATTAAATCATTTTTATGGCATCCCATTTTATGGTTACGAAAATCTATTACATTTGAATGGTTTATTTTTACAACTTAACATTTTCCAATTTCCAGTGTCTTATCTTTTCTGATTTTTATAGTGATAATTTGTGACATTAGTTGCTGCAGAATGGAGAAGTAGAAGGGAGCCAGTGTGCACCACTGAGGAAAGTCAGATTCAGAGTCCTCTTTAATTTGAAAATTAAATTTCACAATGTGCAAAAGCATATTTCTTTTGGACTGCCATCCTGTTGGTTACGCACTGTTTTGCAATTCCGCATGCATCTTTCCCTCATGCAAATTCTAAAACATTCATTTTTTTAAATAAGAGTTTTATTTTAATTAGCAGTTTTGCTTGTTATTGAAGTCCATGTGTGCTTTGACCTTTCTCTTCAAAAGCCTTTAATGTTAGCCTTGGCTGTTCCACAGAGGCAAAGCCTGAATGGTAGTTATGTTTAGGCCAGATTGTGAGGCCCAGGACCAGCCAGATGACCTCCAGATGAGTTCTGAAAGGGCCTATGAGAAAGGCTCCTTCCATAGATTTTTTTTCAGGAGGGCTGAAAGAATAGTTATCTGTGCCTTGGTTATAGCACTTGCTGAATAGAGCTCTTATTAGCACTTTCTGAAGCACCATTCAGTCTGATGGATTTGGGGATCTAAGAGCAAACCATTTGGGATCCTCTTCTCTTGGGAAACTTTTTGTAGCCTTTAATCACTCTTGGTTTTTCCCTCCCCATGGTGATTGCAATTTGAAACGCAAGGGCCAGATACAAAGGGAGTTGCAACTCAATAGATTCAGAACCACTTACAAAGGGGAAGTTTGAAAGGTGAAGAATGAATGGGCTTGAGTGAGAGTGTGTTAAGGGAGGAGCAGTAGGGGTGAAGGACACGTTTTCAGGGAAACAACCTTTTCGATAGGCAGCTGAATTAGTCTCATGTAGGCAAGCAAATACCTCCCTATTCTTATAAATGGGTTTATTTCAGAGTTGTTCAGAATTGATTTTTTTTTAAATGCATTTTCCCCATCTGGATGTTCCTTAAACTTCAGTCTTGAGCAAAATATGTCAGAAACATATGTATTCTGCAGAACTGAATAGATGCCAAGGAATGTAGGAGTTGTCGCTTTTGGATCAACCTCAGAGGTCTCTTAAGATCAGCTGCTCCTGCATCCACTTAGAATTCTCTGAAAATCCGAGAAAAAACTGGGTTCCCCTTTATTTCCTTATTTTTGTTTCCATCGTATCCAGGAAGCATAGATCTTGTTATGAGGTGCTCTTCAGAGAATTTAGAGTCCATATCCTTAAGAGTATGCAAGGCTGAAAAGGGCTGAAGTAGTAGATGCCTAATATGACTGTATCATATCACATACACAACAACTATTATTTGAATGGAGAGGAAGAGCAAATAATTTTTCAGGAAAAGAAAAAAAATAGAGGCTTATTATTTTAAGTTGGAGTTAAACAGGGTAGCAAATAATCCTTTGTCTTAGCTATTTTTACTTCTAATCAGTAAGTCATAAATATTACTAGGCAACGTGGCTAGCATAAATAAAATAAAACAGAATACTGCTTGTAAAATTAAAGATAGATCCTAAATGTAGAAGAATTGGAGGCTTCTATTTTTAATGTGCTGCTTTCTCTTTTCTGAGGCTCTGTAGATTGAGTAATTTCTCTGTTTTGGTTAAAACTTTAAAAAAAAGGAGTAACTTAACTTTTTCCCAGTAGTTTTAACGAAATAAAGAATTGATAAGCATTTTTTTCTCTATAGGTATTTTGGGGATATGACAAGTTATGAAATTCTAAACTGGGTATAATTTTATGTAAGTGGCTTAGTCATACATAAATAAACCATTTGAGCCCCACAATTAGAATAGAATAGAATAGAATAGAATAGAATAGAATAGAATAGAATAGAATACTTTATTGGCCAAGTGTAATTGAACACACAAGGAATTTGTCTCCAATGCATAAGCTCTCAGTCTACATGCAAGCAACAAGTGATTTCTAAAAAGCATTTCTATTCTTTTTCAGTATTTATTTAGACTGTCTAAAACAGTGTTTCTCAACCTTGACAATTTTAAGGCATGTGGACTTCAACTCCCAGAATTCCACAGCCAGCATTGCTGGCTGTGGAATTCTGGGAGTTAAAGTCCACATGCCTTAAAATTGTCAAGGTTGAGAAACACTGGTCTAAAAGGTCTCTAAACAACAAGAATTCTCTGTCTTTCTTTTCTTTAACTTTCAACTTGTTGCTTTTCTTGAGGCTGCTTCTAAAATCCTCAGCAGAGCAAATGAGCTGTCCTCTCAACTGAGAACTTGTGCAAGATTTGGAGACAAATGATTTTTACCAGACATAACTGAAACTATTGTTCAAAAGAGGACTTCCTGGTAAAAGTGCTAGTTACGGTGTAAGATGAAGTAGAATTTCTATTACACAAAAACTTAGGCAATAATAAATAGATCAACTTTTTCAGGTGCCCTCTATTGTTTTTGCTGCAGAAAGCTAACATTAGCTGCTTTGCTGGAAGCTGATGTAAGAACAATGTAATTGTGCATGATGAGATCACAGTAGTGGTTGTACAGTGACTTTTCAGTGGAGGAAAGCGCACTTAAAATACATTAGTTGTGTATATCTGCTTTGTAACCTAAATATCCAAAAAAGTCACTTCCAACCTGTTGCTTTTCTTGAGATAACTTATAGTAGAGCAGAGTGTTGAACTTGAGGATAAATTTATCTGTTGTTGAAATGTAAATGAGAAGGATGCTGGCTTGTGTCCTAAAGCATTTAGAGCACGGGTGTCAAACTTGATCGCATCACGTGACATATCGTGATGTTTTTTGCCTTTGCGGAGCCGGGGCGGGCTTGGCCTACGTGTGACGCATCCGGCCCATGGGCCGCCAGTTTGACACCCCTGATTTAGAGGCTAGAATTCTGATTAGTAGGTAGGTGGGGATCAGAGGGCGAATAATAAATGGAAAAGTGTGATTGTTGAATGAAATGGTAGAAGCTCATACTGCAACTGGTATCACTATTTTGGAAATTTTTGACATACATACATACACACATACAAACATTTTCTATAGCTGCCCATTTCAGCCAAGTGACTCTGGGTGGCTTACAACTCTAAAATGACAGTATGGACCAGAAACTTATTTTTGAAAAGGACCTTTTTTGTATCTGCATTTCCATTGCCTCTGTGAGACTTCATGGGGAGGATTGCTACACCATATGGCTTCTTGAATCTGTTGTTTTTAGACTGCCTGGCACCTCCGATGTAAACATAACAGAGGAAGTGATTTGAGTAATTATGGTGTCAGAGTTGTGGGTGCATAAGGAATAAAGGATTGTTGCTTTTCTTTACTCCCAAACTTGTAGATTGTCTGAGTTTTATCAACTGGCTATTCTCTTGCACACCTTAATATCTAGCTATATCTATAGATTAGGAAATGTGAGCAAGTCATGTTCAGAATTTACAAACTGAAAATCTTGGTGATGAGTAGAAAAATTCCCTCTTGGAAAAGTGTAGACAGTGTTCTCAGATCTGGTGTGAAAATAACAAATAATTCTGACATGAATGGGTGTGGTTCAGCACCACTATATTTAAAAAAACTACACTATTCAGAGATTGGTAGAAATCAATCCCTTATGAATCACAAATGTATCTTCCACTGAAAATGAACAAAATCCTGGTATGTGGATATCTGCTTCATTACTAATCATTCTGTCTAAGCCCATTCAAGAATAATTTCTGTATAATCCCATTGAGCTGTGGTGGCATGCAGTACTGCTGACTGCCAGTTTGGCAGTTCGATTCTCACCAGCTCAAGGTTGACTCAGCCTTCCATCCTTCTGAGGTCGGTAAAATGGGGACCCAGATTGTTGGGGGGCAATAGGCTGACTCTGTAAATCGCTTAGAGAGGGCTGCAAAGCACCGTGAAGCGGTATATAAGTCTATGTGTTATTGCTATTCAAGCAGTTCAGTTCAGTGTAAGAGAATAACTCCTATAACTAAGGGTGGTTCACAGTTTGAGTGCCTAACCTCTTACATATGAGTGTTTTCTCGGATTACATAAAAAGTATAAATGGATCCAGTGACTGTATATTTCACTTGGCTGGGGGAAAATCCGCTCACAGTTCAAATGAGTACTAGCCATGAGCTCTTTTAACCTAAAAATTGAGCACATTCAAGTCTGCAAGGATCAGTCACTGTGTAATATATCATAGGCTTGCTTAGATCAAATATAAACATGCAGGCCCTATGAAGAAAATGTGAACTATAAATACACTGAAACAAATAATAATCTACGGGTTATTCTTGCTTATGACCACAGTTGGAATTGCCAACTGTCATTAAGCGATGCAGACCTCAAGCAAGATGTCTCTTGCAATTGCACTGCCAACTTCTCCATTGGCTTTGCTTATTGGAAGCCAGTTGTGAAGTGTTCAGTTGGCAATCATATAACCACAGGATGCTGCAATGGTTGTAAACTCCTGCTGGTTGTGAAGCACCTGAATCTCAATTACGTGACTGCAAGGATGCTGCAGTGCAGGTATGGATCATAAAGTTACATTTTCAGCACCATCCTAACTTTGAATGGTTGCTAAACCAGGCAGTCATTAAGTGAGGACTACCTATCGTAGTTTTGGGTCTTTTTTTTTTTTTTACAAGGCAAATTTATTAATAATCATGATGGTTGTGAAAATACATGTGAGCTAGGAAATTGTCCTTAATTTTAATTGTCAGATTTCTGTTTTGATAGAAATCTGTAATACAGTGTTTGTTGTAATTATTTAAAACATTTATGTATCTGCCCATCTTATGTCAAACTCTGGGCAGCTCCCCAAATTGTTTTTTAATAGTAATAATAACAATATGTTAATAGACATTTAAAAGTCACAAAAAGCCAGAAAAGAGGTAAGTCAAACAAAAAGAACATAACAAAAGAGATTTACAGCTTTGTAAAACTGAGTAAAAAATTTGAAGTACTGCTTGATTGTTACTGTATATGAAAGTGATCAACCCTTTATTAAAATGTAGTTACTATTCAACAATTAATACTCAGAAAGGTAATTTGTATGATTAGTCAGAAATAAACAAAGAGCCATTATCTAGGAAGTTTTATCTAATAAGTCAGACATTATTTAATTAAATTGTTTTAATCCTTTTTATGTATTGTAGGATTGTAAGAGTTGGTTAGTGATGCAAGTAGCACATAAAGAAAATAAATGTGATTCTGCCATGTTTTAGAGCTCAAGTGATAGTTATTGTAATTTTAAAATATAAACCTCTCACATAGCTCTCTGGAAGCAAGTATATTCCAATTATAAAGAAAATCAACAGTTTTACTCTTTGCTTATTTCAGATCCCAGGATGGACAGTAAGTTTTATCTATTTTTTTTTCTGAGTGCAGAAAACCAACAGTGGAAGGTTTTTCCACCAACAGTGGAAGGTAGTGGATTAGGGAGCTGCTGATCTGCAAATACTATCAGAGGTAATAAAATGAATAGCACAGGAGAGCAGCCTGGTTGGAGGCCCTATGAAATACAATCCTTCAAATGGTTTCCAGTTGTCCAAACACAACTGCTTCTCTCTCTTTGTGCATGTATGTGTATGAGAGTCTGGCTCATTAGCCAACAAAAAGGAAAATTGAACTGGCAATGGATGGAATTTAGCCCACTGCCCTGGCAGCCTAAACCTCTGAAAGCTGGTTTTTATTGCACAGGTTCATATTAAAATATGTTGGCTTTTGTGTAACAAAGCGATAGGAGCTGTGTCTTCTGCGGACCAGGTAAAAAGTCTTAATGATTAAGTGTATTACTCTTTTAAAAAGTAGTCCATTGCAAAGAAGGTTTTTAAAATCTATAGCAAACTTTGCCTAAGAATGGGCTAAAAGTTGAACCCTGCTACTTCTTCATAAAAACTTATCCACCGAGTTCTCTTCCAGCAGATCTGAATTGCCTTATGGCTGTCATTAGTAAATTATAAAAAAACAGGTAAATGACAACTTTCACTTAGCTTTTGCTATAATGGAGAGCATCTTTCCCCATTTGCTTGGAAATATATAAGCAGTATATTATTAATGGAATCCAAAGAGCTGCTTAGATTCACTTACACCATATCACTTGCAGTACAGCA
>NW_015396094.1:0-4016 GCF_001527695.2 Protobothrops mucrosquamatus
GAAGACACCAGCCTGAAGATGACGAATGTGACTTCGTCGAAACGTCGCCAAGGTACTTTTAATTCTACGCGGGAGAAAACCCGAATAACTAAAGACCTACATACAAACACCCGCGAAAACCTCAGAAAACAAATATATATATATATATATATATATATATATATATATATATATATATATATATATATATATATATATAGATAGATAGATAGATAGATAGATAGATAGATAGATAGATAGATAGATAGATAGATAGATAGATAGATAGATACACATTAATTTTACTATTCCTTGATTTACTGGAAAATACCATGTGCTCAGAGGCTGTGCTTTGTCAGGATTCTTCCCAGAAGGGCAAACTGAGAGCAGAGAACAGGCATAGACAAGAAAGTCTGATAAGGAATGTTTATTTATTTAATTTATATAGCTGCCCATCTCACATTATTATCTCATAACTCCCTGGGTGGCTCACATTAGTAAAAACAATCACATAACAGAACAAATAAGCAAAATATATAAATCAGTAACAATTATGCTAACCCACTTTAAAACCCAATTAAAATGCTAATTAAAAACCCAAATTAAAACTGAGAAACATAAAAAGGAGACAAGTAAAAGTCATGGATCAGTCAGCACAGTCATCTGGCAGACTCCAAACCATAACTAGATCTCCAGTCATGTTCACACAACCATGTCTTTAGCACCTTTTGAAAGACACGAAGGGTAGGGGCCAATCTAACTGTAACTGAGGAGAGGCAGTCCCCCAAATAAACCAGGCCCATGTAGGACTTATGAGTTATTGCTTGCAAATTGAAGTGAACCTGGAAGCAAACTAGCAATCACGGCAACTCATGGGGCAGAGTTGTGATGTGTGCTTATCTTGGAACACATGTAACTGTTCCCTCTGCTGCATTTTTCACCAGCTGAAGCTGGTGAAAAACAGTCTTCAGGGGCAGCTCCATGTTGTTCCAGTGATTTATTTGGGAGGAGACCAGGGCATGAGTTACTGAGAACAGAACCTTTTGGTCAAGAATGGGTGCTACTGGTGCACACCATGAAGTTGTGCAAATCGTCCTGGTCATGACTGCCACCTACTCTTCAAGCAGGAGTTGTGAGTCTAGGAAGACCCCAAGATTGTGCACAGAATTTGTCCGGGATAGTGCAACCCATACAACTTTAAAGATGGTAAGTACCAGGAACCTAAAGGCTCCAAATCTGAAAATCTTGCTAGGGTTCAGTTAAAGCCTGTTCTTCCCCATCTAAATCCCCACAATCTTCAAACACCAAGAAAAGGACAGAAACACCATTATTTAATTTACCAGAGGTAGAGATGTACACTTGAACATCAATAGTGTACTGATGATACTTCACCTCAGGGCAACAAATGACTTCATCCAGCAGCTTCAAGTAGAAGTCAAACAGGAGCAGAGAGAGTACCAAACCCTGTAGTCTGCAAAGCAGGAGCTGAAGGCGGGAACTCTCACAGCTATCAACATCAACTGGAACCGGCCTCAGAGGAAGAACCAACACAATGCAGTGCTGTTCACCGGCAATCCCCATAGCCAGTCTAGAAGGATACCATAGTCAATAGTATCAGAGGCTGCTGAGATATCAAGAAGAGCAAGGATGAGCAACTATTCCATTGTACTCGTGCCAGAGGTCATCCAAAAGCACATCCAATGCAATTTCAGTCCCAAACCAGGCCTGAACTCTCCCTGAAAGGTGTCCAAATAATCCACTTCATTCCAGATCCTTGAAACTGCTGCATGACAACCTTCTCAACAACTTTCCCTGAAAAGAGAAGATAGGACACTGGACAAACCTGTACAGAATGGGGTCTAGCAATGGTTTAATTTTTAGGTGAGGTTGAACCAAGACTCCTTAAGAGATGGAGAATTCCATCTCTCAAGGAAGAATTCATGTTGCCAAGACTGACCCACATGTCACCTTCTAGAAGGCCTTTGCCAACCATGAGTGACATGGATCCAGGAAAAAGGTAACCAAGCTCACGTTACAAGGAGCCTGTTGGCTTTTTCAGGCCCAACAGGTTCAGACTTTTCCCAGATGACATGGCAAGAATGTGCATAGCACCTGTACCAAGGATGGTGTCCAGCTGGAAATGAATCTGAGCAATGTTGTCTGACAGATTCTCTGCAAATTCCTCCACATGGTTTTGTAGATCTAGCCCCAAGTTCTCTCTACCAGGAGGACTTGGATGACCCTAAACAAGGCCACTGGTCAGCTATCTAAGAATACAACGAGGGCAAGGTACTGATGTTTTGCTGCCCGTACTGCAACAAAGCAGGACTTAATAGTGGCTCCAGTCTAAGCCGTCTTTTGACAAGTGTACTTTTTATTGACCTCCAGCAGTGCTCCAGATGCCTCTTCACCTGTTTCATTTCCCTCAACTCTTTTGTGAACCATAGAGTGAGGGGATCCATGGGAGGAGAGGGGCCTCATCGGTATGATCTCATCCAAAGCCTCAGATGTCCTCTTATTCCAGGTGATGATCAAGGCCTTAATTGGACTTTGCAGCAAGCAATCAGGAACAACATCCTTTGGAACCCCTCAGGATCTATAAGTGGCTGAATAGGCACTGCCTCCCAGTGGTGGTGGTGATGGTGGAGGGGACAGCACTAGAGAATCCCATTGTTACCAGGGTGTGATCTGACCCAGACAAGGGAACCAAAGAGAGCTCCTCCAATTCCAGATCAGATTTCCACTGCTCTGACAAGAAAATCAGATCAGATGTCCATTGTCCCTTATCTTAGATAACCTGGGATAAGGCTATGGCCATGAACTCCTGAACAGTCTCAGATCCCACCCCCCAGAAAAGGCAGATTGAAGACTCCAGGACTATAAGCCTGGGAAACTCCACTGTCAACCTAGAAATAGAGCCAGGTTGCTCAGGTAGGGAGGTCACTACACAGCAAAGAAGCTGATGTAGTAGCAACAATCCCAAGTACTCATTACAGGTCAACTTAATTTACAGGGTCTCACATTTGAGTAGCTCCACTGGAAGCTGCTATGTTATTGTAGAAAAGCTACAAAGCCAACACAATGCTAGTAACTGCTGTATATCAAAAGCAAATCCTGTATATAATGAACGTTGGTTTGTGTACCTATTTCTTAGAAGGGAAGGTTCCCCATTTTGGCTCACTGGCAAAATGAGATGCTTCAAACTGCCCTTAATGCATCCTCAAACATGTATGACTTGAGCTACCAGATCTGGAATACAAAAGTCTGAGGGAAAAAAGCCTATATTGCAACAGAAATGGAAAGACAGCATGGGACCTGAAGCCATAAGAATCTAAGCCATAAAGACAAGGAAGGAAAAACTGTCCAGTTGCCTTTTGGGGGGAAAAAGCACCCTTGGGACAAACAGGAAGAAAGCTGAAATTCCTGAATCTTATTTTTTTTTAAATTGTATCAGACAAGATACTCTCCTCCTCCTCCTCCTCCTCCTCCTCCTCCTCCTCCTCCTCCCTAAGAGAAGAGAAGTGGGAGGCAGAATCAGCAATACTAGATGAAGAATCTGATTTCAAAGTGGGCTAATGCTGAAAGTGGATGCAGACTTTTTTTTCTTTCTTTTTTGCTTTTAGCTGTCTAGAGGAAAGAGATCACCTTCTCAAATTCTGGGGGTTGTGAAAGGAGAACTGAGAGGTGGAAGAAAAGTGTCTTTGCTCATCTTATTATTGAAATAAATTTTTTGAAGCAAAGTGGTCTAGTGCTAAAGTAATTGACAAATCCTGACAGTTTTTGTTCTATTTCTCTGTGTGTCATGTTGAATTACAGCTTACTTAATAAAGAGTATCCTATAATGTACTTTTCTCCCATCTAATGATCTTCAGACATGCTGAGTTTGTAATTCCTTCACTGATCAGCCAGCATGAACTAGAAATTTGCAGGCATGTAGTCCCAACAGCTAGAATGTACCAGGTTGGGGAAAGCTACAATAACAGATCTCATATGCACAATTCAAACAAGGCTAAACCCTCTTGAGGCTTTGATGCTAT
>NW_015396094.1:7990-16748 GCF_001527695.2 Protobothrops mucrosquamatus
TCTAATTACTTGTACCATGCTTGTCTATGGGTGGCTGTCTACATAAGCTCTGCATTTTGTCCATTGTTTGTAGCATAATGCAAGTCTTCCCGCCCTGTCCTGCTTACAATATTAAATTAGTCTCTTCTTTAAAACAGAACAAACTTGTAGATCTTGACTACAAATATGCAAGGTCACTTTTTAAATTCATAAAAGAGAACTAAATGATCAAAAGTGAGGAATATGTTTTTAGAAGAGCCAGGAAAAGAAACAGCTGGGAAAACGTTATAAAGAAAAATGTGGAAGAGTTAGCATTTACAAACTTATCATTATTTAGTAATAGTAAACTATAAAGTAAATTTATGAGTATTGTCATTATTTCTAGGCAATTTTAACCCCATTAAACATGGAGATAATCCAGAAAGAGATGCCACTGAAATGGCCCCACAAAACAGTCATATAATAAACAAAAGATGCAAAATATGCTGGCTTCATAATTAGATCTCCCAATGTTCTCATTGTTGGAAATATTTAAAGCAGCTACAGGGAGATGGAGTAATGACGAGTCCTTGGTGCTCTCTGAGCTTGGTTGTTTTTTTCCAGATATTTTGTGAAATATCTGGAAGAAAACAACCAAGTGATCAGATTAGCACTGATGATCTTGCCTAGTCTGAGTAATGAAAAGTCTGCATGAAAACAACCAAGCTCAGAGAGCACCAAGGGCTCCTCATTTCAATCCTGAACTACAAATGTTCTCCTTTATTGGTGGACCAATGCTGGGACGAGGGGTCCAGGTTCCTTTTTCCTTCACCTCCACCAAGCATCTGCTCAGAAGAATCCTTCATACCCCAAACAATAATTAGTAAATGAATACACGGACCAATTTTATTCCTTCTATGAAGTAATTGTGTGTTTTAAATCATTTGGTCCCACATTACTTGCTCAACTGTGCACTGAAAATGGAGTAACTGTGATGTTTCGTCACAGAACTGTAACATCCAACTTTTGGCTCTTAGCCAGATCTCAAGATCAAGTTTTACTATTGTTTCTTTCAGCATCTGCCAGAGTCTCTGTACTTACAAGATGTTGAAGCACGTTCTAGGACTCAGTTTCATTCTCTGGGTATTGGATGTCCTGGACCTCATGACTTGCTTATGTGAACTGTGTGTGTCCCAAACATCTTTAGCGCTCCTCTATAAATATACACTCACAGAAAATAAATAGTTTTGTCACATTAAATCAAAATGTTATATGTCTGATGACGGATTAGTATATTGTATGAATCAACGCAAAACATGCTAATTTCATTGATAGCTTAGTGTGTTGTGCAAAGCATAATTCAGCAAATCACAGCCTAGAATGATGTCTGAATCCTATCAGTTTAGACAAAAGATAGTATTACAATAGCATTTAAAAATATTTTTTTGCTGAAGAATAGTCAACAAATGGTTATGGATTAGGATCAATCCAAACTTTATTGAAAAACCTAAGAATTGTCCAAATATCTCCATAACAGACATGCCATTCCAAGCAAAGCTCTGTTTTGTAGGCTGAATTCTGTAAAGTCATAAAATTCAGTTCAAGCTACTCTACTTTCATTTGGTATTGCCACACCTATAAGTTTTTTTCTTCCACTACCATGACATCTGATGCATTGTGTTCTAGATATGATAATTTGAATTCAGAAGTCCCTTACAGTTCTGAGCATGGTAAAATGATATGGTAAAATGTTATTATTTTTATTACTACTGTTACTATGATCATTATGTGAGCTTCATATCATAGAATAACCTGGACATAGTAGCTCATACTGGTCTGTGTGCAATAGTTTTTTCAATAGTTGATAGTGGTCAGCTATTGAAGTTTATGTGAGGTATAAGCTTTACCGAGTCTTCTTCTTTTAATCATCCTCAGCAGTTCTAGAGCATTTTTCAATCATGTATTGAGACATTGATATAGGTTCAGAGATAAGCATGAGGGTTGCATGGAAAAGACCCCATAGCACAGTGATGGCAAATCTTTTAGAGACTGAGTGCCCAAACTGCAACCCAAAACCCACTTATGTATCGCCGGGTGCCAGGTGGATGTGGCACACTCGGTGGGTGCAGCTACAGTGGGCTTGGCAGACTGGGTGGGCGTGGCCACTGGATGGGTGTGGCTACAGTAGTCATGGCAGATTGGGTGGGCATGGCTGGGGTGGGCGTGGCCACCTCAATGTTGCTTATGGGGAGGGACACCTGTGGGAGCCTGGCAGGGTTGGGGGAGATCCAGGAGGTCTCTGGCAGGTGGGATGGTGGGCCCCAAAATGGTGGCTCTAGGCTGGCTGGCCTTAGGCCAGTGATGGCGAACCTTTAGAGACCACATGTGCTGGGGCGATGGCGTGTGCCCATAGAGAGGGCTCCGCGTGCCGCCTCTGGCACGCGTGCCATAGGTTCGCCACCACTGCCATAGCATCTCCTGGGTGGCCTGGAAAAAAAAACTTCTGCCTGAAACCGTGGAGGTCTACAATGGTATGAGCCAATATTCTTAGTATCTACCGACATAGACTGACAATCTGAATTCATAAAATGTTACTTCCTATTAGGTTTCCAGTCTGTCACAAGAAAGCAGCAGAAAGCTCAAACATTCATCTCATTAACCCATTGAAGTAGATACTTCTGTCCTTCCACATTGTGGGACAAGACAGAAGTTCTCTCAAGGAAAGGAATGAACAAGTGTGATCTGAACAAACAAAACCCTTTCAGATATTGAACTGAAGAGGGGAAAAAAATCTGACTTTTCAGGTCCTGGCAGCAATTACTGAAATCTGTGAAAGAGATAGATAGTTGTGGCTTTGTCTGGATTTTTTCTGCGTAGGAAGTTCTGAATTAACCATCAGATCTTTGCTTATGTTTCCCAAAGGAAGAAATGTAATCGCTAACTGGGAAAGACATCCACTCCCACATACAGATTTGCAAGTAAATTTTAAAACCAGAAGCAAGAGGACTGCCTGCAAACACCTTTCCCTTTGCGGATTCCTTAATGAATACATTGCCCCTGGACACATTTTTTTGTTCTTTGTCAGCATAAGCTTTTGTCAATGTATGCGGCTCCCATTCTTCAAACATTGAGAGAGGAAAACTTTCCCAAATTAATCATGAGCTCTGGCTTGTAGATACAGGCCTCTTTGGGTTTTAGCCTCTCATACCAATTAGACAGTGATTTAGAGCTAAGTTAACCCTGTTGGAAAGAAAGCCTGCCTCCCTGAGAGATGGTAAGAAAGATACACTCTCAACCAAATGTGAAGCAAAAAGAAAAGGAACACATCTGCTTAAAAAGACAGCAGGGGCCTTAGAGGTGAACCAGTCCATTATGCTAGGTAAATGTATGCTGATTTTCTGCCTTTAAGAGTTTATATAATCTATGTGTGTGTATATAAACAAGATGGATCAACAACATCAGCAAGTATTGCAGGCCCAATTGGCAAAAGAAAGCTCAGGATCGTATTGGTTGGAACCATGTGGAAGAGGCCTGCATCCTGCAGTGGCTAAAATGATGATGATGACTGCTGATGACGATGTGTGTATATGTACTGTACATGCAAAATCAGTAGCTGTTGTATATCCTGGGTGAGTTGCAGAGGATTGTAGAGCAAGTGCTGTGGGGCACACGTTAGTCCTTTGAGCAGTTCCTGACTGTAGCCATTGCCCATTATGAACACACCGATTGTTGAACTATAGCTTGTGGCCTCTAACGTAAAGAGACATGCTGATTGAGATTGTTGGCAATTATAGTTTAAAAAAAAAAACCAACACTGGAAAATCCATAGGTTCCCCCCCATCCTGGTATAGAGCATGTCCTACTACATCATCAGACATTTCCTCCCTCTACTGGGAGGTGTCTGTAATTATTGGTTTCACTTAGGTGCACTTGCAATGCTTCTAAAGCAGGGGTAGGCAACCTTGGCTCTTTTATGACTCGTGGACTTCAACTCCCAGAATTCCTGAGCCAGCTATGAGTCATAAAAGAGCCAAGGTTCCTTACCCTGTTCTAAAGAATTCTAAGAATCCCTGAGACCCAATAAGTAAGGGGCTGGGCTTACCAGAGCCAAAGATAATCTCTTTTGCTTTCCAGAGCACAATCCCTGATACCTTCCAAGAAGCAACCCCATTTTGTGAACAATTAACATTGTGATCAAGGCCTTGCAGTTGTACAAAATCTTGTTCTATTTTTGTGGTTTCCATAGTCAGAGGATGTCCATATGTTGATGGTTATTCTCTTAGAAACCGACAAGCCACGGGAGTAGACAAAATAAACAGTTGGCGCTTTATATGCCAGCTAATTCCTCCTGGAAGATTTTTTTTTTCTTTTTAGCCTGCTCAAAAGAAAATCCAGTTTTCTAATAGCTGGTCTATTCTTTTTTTTTTCTTGCTCAGTTTCATCCCTCCCTTAACTTAGACTACTATAAATCCAGGATAATTGCAATAAATTAAATCGGGTAATAGCTTCACCCACAATTGAAATAGCTTGGATCAATCTTGAATGTTGGCATAACTAAAGAGAAGGGGCTTGATGAATGTAAGTCTTCCTGTGAAAAGTTGGGAGCCAGCAATTCTCAAAGTTGGAGGTGCAATTATATCTTTACACATTCAAAAAAAATCATTCAGATTCAAGGTCACAAAGTACCCTGCCAAGTATCTTTTATTTCATGGGCAGGGTAGAAATAAAAAACTATGGGTCTGAAGTCAACTCTGAGAGGCACTTCAATCTTTACACAACAATGGGCAATCAACTGTTTCATTTGACTTAATTCTTGCTTGCAACAAAAATCCTAAACTAACTGAACCTGTCTGTGAAATGTCTGCAGAGTATAAAACAAAAGATCTTTGATGCCCTTCCAAATCATGGTTATGACATTTCCTATGTTGAACATTCCTCTAGATTCCTAAATTCTAGTCAATAAGTTCCTCTTGTTGTATACCTACATAGACGCTGAAATTTTATCAATTTTTGGTTGGGGAGGAGTGGGGAAATAGATAATTTTCTAGGTGCTCAGAAACTTGGAAATCAAAATATGATTTTACCATAGATTCCTGAGTTTAATAACACTCATAGTATTTGGGAAAATGGAAATAGCAAACTATTTACAAAATAAAAAAGAGCTGGAGATACATTTTCCTGGAATGGATTTAGTTCTCTTTCTGAAGATATTTTTTTCTGAGGGCTAGATGATTTGCAGTTTATTGGAGTATTTCACTAAACTGAGAGGGACTCTACAGAGTACAACAATGGTACTTCTGTATAATTTTTTTTGCAACATTTGAAACTATGGGTAGTCCTCAGCATATGACTGGTTGCTTAACAGTCATTTGGAGTTATGATGATCTTGGAAAGGGAGCTTTATGATCTGTAAAGCACTTCTGGCCATTGTAAAATGTTGTGCCCATCCCCCAGTGGTCATATTGTTACATTATTTTTTTTTACCAGTTTCTGGTATTTTTTTGCTATTTTCCAGCAAAAAATGCCCATTGGGGAGAATGGGTTCAGACTTACAACCATGTGATTCACTTAACAACATCTGTAAAAATGGTCATAAAATCAGGTCAGATCATGAGGATGCCTTGACTTACAACTGTCATAACTTATGACCAAAATTCTTTTCCCTATTGTGATCGAAAGTCAAGGACTAGATGTATTTCCTAGTGTTATATTCCTGGTCTATTTGGATTTAAATTCAGCTTCATTGCTACAAGTTTTGCCTTGCAAAATCATACTGCCTTTCTTCCAAATCCTTGTTATTGAACCTTATGAACAAGGAATAACGGCCTTACTTTTTAAAATGTAAGCTTTCCTTCAGTTAGATCTGATTTATTATCTTCTTTCCAGCAGCAAAATATAGGAATATACAGTATGTAGGTAATTATGTTGTATGACACAGACAAAACATTTTCATTCTATAAAGATTGGCCTGTTTCCATCCTCTGCTTTTGAATGTGTTGTTAATATTGAAATTGTAGCATGAATTCTCAGTATTGATTATAAACACACATACAAGGTTCTACTTGAGTACTCACTAATATTATCATCAGAATTACTTAAATTTCACGGAAGAAAGAAAACTGATTTGTAATTTGTTTAAAAATACAGTGTTTGTCTAGCTGTCCTTCCTTTTCTAAAGGATATTAAACTGGTGCTGTGGGTGTCTCTCTTCAGACATTAAAATTCCAAGATAGAACCACATCAAGAATTCCACTTTAACGGTTACCTATGTTAATAAAAATATTTAATATTTAATATTTAATATTTTCTTAGGGCTGAAGAGTAAGGGATAAGGGATGGGGTAGGCTTTAAATTTTGCTTGGCCAAGCTTGGGGCTCTTTTGGGAGGGCTGGCATTCTGAGATCAGCTCTGGGTCACAGACCCCTTTTATCATTATTATGTAAAATGTTCCCATTCAGAAGCACTAGGCAGGCGCTGGCCTCTCTGGGATCAGAAAGGAAGGGATTAAAAGTTATGGGAGGAAACATGTATCTCTCACATGGAAGAGTCAGGCAGTCCAGAAACATCTGGAATAATGTGCCTACCCTGAAAAATTAGATAAATCAAAAGGAGGATCATTTCCCTTCCTTTCAGGGAAACTTCTCCAGGAAAGAATGAATGTCTGGACTGTCAGAAATATGCAAGCACTGATATCCCACAACTCATCAATTCTCTCAACGTCAGTTCTTTCCTTTGTCACTGATTGCACTTTCTTTTGGGATTACAGTATGTTGTCTGAATATCCTAAGAGTATACTATACTGCATGAAGGCAAAAGAGGTTGTTTTTTTTTTTAAAAAAAATCAGTTTAGATGGAGAACAAACAAATCCACAATTCCTAGAAATATTCCAGTCATTTTATCAAAATCGAGGAAGAAGACTATATGCATTAGCTCTATGGGAAGTTCCAAGGATCATAAAATACCAAGTTAATGGCTAACTCCCATAAATATAGGTAAAAATCAAGGAAAATATAGCACAATCTTGTCAGAATAGCATTATATGGTTCTTTTTAGACACTCTTTTATTTTTCTGAATGCCCATTGCTCTTTTGTTTGTGTTTTTAAATTGTTTAAATATTGTATGCACCAAAACTTGAATTAGGCATCTATCTTGGAAAACAGCTTTCCATCTACAGGTTTGTTCAGAATTTCACTCAGGCTGGAAAGTTATGATGGTTTCATTGAACATACTTTTTTTAATTCTTTCCGGTCCAAGTAAATTCTGTGTCCTTCTTCCTTCTTTCAAAGCATGGAAAGAACCTTTTCTGTTGGTTCTTTAAAATAAAACATTATTGTTATTTCCATTCTGTCTGAGTCAGTTTCAGTTTTGAGCTCAATGCTAGTGGTATACTACTAATATATTTCTCATACCATTGTCTATGGAGATTCTCAATCATCCAGGTCATGGTTGTCCCAAAGGTGTTTTTCCAAAAGGCAACTGGATTTTCTTGTTTTTTTCCTTGAAAACATTTCATTTCTCATCCAAGAAGCTTCTTCAGTTCACACAAAACATTTTCAAGGAAAAAACCAAGAAAGTCCATTTGCTTTTGGAAAAGCACCTTGGTGACATAGCAGGTATTGTTGGCAGTGGTGGGATTCAAATATGTGAACAACCAGTTCTCTGTGTGGATGCCGCTTCCGGAAGTCCATTCTGGGCCTGGGCAACAAAAAATTAGCTACCGGTTCTGCAAACCGATGGTGCAAACCGGCTGAATCCCACCACTGATTGTTGATCATGCAATTTTTATTGGAAGACACTCAGCACCATAAAAAATGTGTTTGCTTAACCATGGAAGGGAAGAGTCGACATGATTGTCTACTATAACTTTTCAGATGTTTTTAGGACTAGGAAGTTCTTCAAGATTTCTACAGAAAGTTTGTCCATACAAATGGGAGTTCATAGCCATCTACTGTGGCTATTGAGTCCTCAGGATATAACTTTAGATGTAGTGTCTCTGGGCAAAGGCCTGACTTAAGCTTCAGTTTGCTGTACTGTAGCTATTTTCATTTACTGGGAATGTTTTCAACCCAACCTTCTTTCTGTTGTCTCATAAAAGCTGAGAGATAGGGATCTCTCAGCTGAAGATTTAAACTTGTGTTTTTCCAATTTCAAAACAAGATTCAAGATACTGTACTTAAGAATACTTGAACAGCCTTTTAAAAATCCACAATCCCAATTTTATACCCATTGGCTGGCTATATTTTTGAGCATGAATCATAGAGTGGAGATCATTAATGAGAGCCTTGAGATCTAAATCTATATTTTTGGAGTTCCTCAATGCTGGCAGATTTGACTGGCAGGTAAATTGTTATCACAATTACTTAAATGTGTTTCAGATAAGCTTCTGCCTATAGCTTCTACTTGGACTAGCATAAGTATTTCAAATTAAAAATTAATTTCTTTATTCTTTATCAGCAACTATCAGAATTCCAACCAAATGATTTGTCCTTTTTTTAGCATGTTCACTCAGTGGTTATACTGAGTACAAAGGAACTTACAGTGACCTGAAAAGAGCAATGGATGCCCTCAACTGGTAGAAAGAGGGACCGGACCAGTCACCCTATGTAGTGATCCGGTTCCCATGAAACACAAGACACAGGGCTGTCTGCAAAAGTGAGAACCTCGAGTAGCTTCGTAAGCTCTCTTTTATTGAAATTTTACACATAGACCTCGCTCTCAAGGAGGAAATAACAACCTTCTGGTTAGCTATTTGCTAGACACAGACACAGATAACATTTATTTGCACTTCATACGTGTTC
>NW_015396095.1:0-5411 GCF_001527695.2 Protobothrops mucrosquamatus
TATCTGTAGGATTAGCCAATGATTACTGCTGTAAAAACATTTTTAAATTATACAATTGCGTTCTTATTTTATCTCTAACTGACCAAAAGTCTGATTTAGTTCAGACATAAGGAACAAAATTGTTTCTTGTTACTTACATAAACTTAATTGTGCCCTTTAAGCTCTAAGAATGGTTTGTTTAAATTGTAGTTAATGAAAACCAACAAGGATTAAACCATGGCTAAAAATCATGGCACACGATTTGGAAATTTTTAAAATATTTAATAAATAATATCCATTACAGTAATCACTGAATAATTTTTCTCAAACTATTACTCTCAAACTGTGATTCTGAACCAACAGGGGTGCTGCACCATAACCATTCTATATTCCCTGCTACGCCCAGACAATTATGATCTTGCACATGCAGTAAAAAAAGTAATGAACTGTAAATAGGACAATCAATATCTAAAAATAGAATTTCATTGGATTGGAGATCCACTCACCATTATCAATTTAGTACGTACTAAGGGATTTATACTGGATAACATTCAGAGCCTAAGAATTAAAGTAGTATGGGATTTATGAAAAGAAATCAAATGGAATATATATAATTATCAATAAATGAGAATATTTGTAGCTCAGGGTTGATGATATTACCTAGCTTAGGTAGTGAAATGTCTGCAAGAAAACAACCAAGCTCAGAGAGCATCAAGGACCCCTCATATTTAATTATGGACAATATATCTGATAAAAACATTAGTTTTAAAGCACCTTTTAAAGTGGCATATACAAATGTGATTATTTTATTTGTCCAAAAGCATGAACCCCTATTCTGTAGAAGACAAAATGTAAGCAGAATAGAGCAGGTGGTTGTTTAGCTGAATGATTTATATGTTATCCAAGTAATTTAGTGGTCCATGACTGCAGAAATGTTGTATTAAAAGGTTTTTGTTAAATAAATATATATTAAGGATAGGGGGGAAAAACTATAAAAACCATGAATTGATTTTTACCTTACCTTGAACTTAATAGGTGGGTAGACTTTGAACTTACTTGTGTTAGAAAAAAATATCAAAAATATAGGGATAAACATGATTAACTAATTTAGAAGTCAATGCATTGTAACGATTTTGTAACAAAAAATGGGCACCAAATACTATAACAATTCTAATAATTGATATTAAAATTAAAACTCAGATATCAATCATTAACACATTGATCAAATGATCCATAATATAATGTGGTGTGATTTTGGGTCAGCTGTTCTCTATCAAGTGAACTCACAGGGGATGGCACGGGGAAAGTGTCTGCAATTTTTTTTAAGCTACCTGCTTGAATCACCAGCTGAATGACAGGAAGCCCCTCTAGGGGGAATAAATAGACATTCCAGCTTAGAGTTGGTTCAGGGAAGGAAAAGTCTGAATCAAGCTTAAGGTCTATATCTGCCATTTCCCAAGGGAAGAAAGACAAAATTCTTATAATATAGGTCAGTGGTGGCGAACCTATGGCATGGGTGCCAGAGGCGGCACTCAGAGTCCTCTCTGTGGACACGCGCGCCGTTGCCCCAGTCCTAGGCCTTCAGCTGGGTTTTATAAAACCTTTTCGCTTTAGGCCTCCACTGCCGTGTGCAAAAAAAAAAGAAAAAAAGAAAAAAGGTTCAATCAATCAGTCAATTTCAACTTCTTGCGGGGAAAAAAAGATCTTGCAGAGATGGAATTGATTGAACTTTTTAGTCCCACCCAATCTGCCGTTACCACCGCAGCTACGCCCACCCAATGGGCCAGATCCCCCAATTGGCCACACCCAGCCAATGGGCCACACCCACCCGGCACCTGATGATGCATAAGTGGATTTTGGGTTGCAGTTTGGGCACTCAGTCTCTAAAAGGTTCGCCATCACTGACATAGGTGATCAATAATAAAACATCTACTTGGGCCTATTCACGAGTAGTTCTAGTTGCTTATGCCTGACACTGTTTTCCCATGGGTTGCACCGTACAGTGCTAGAGAGGAGGGACCCCAGAATGATGGGGGTGGAAAGGAGGAGAAATGGAAGTATGCCTGAGAAAGATGGTGAAAATGGATAGACAAAGCAGCCTCCCATGATCAGAGCAGTGGAGGCATGCTGGGTTTATTCACTAGCCCAGAATGTTGCACAATCAAAATTGTGAGATATCATTAACTCCAACTCTCAGCAACCACTATTTTGTGATGGAAAATGCAGCAAGCGGACAGAGGTTTTTGTTCATTTCAGGAGGTTGAATGGCCTTTTCCATTAAATGGACAGGAATCACTGCCCACCTATCTAAGCTTTTGAGAGCTGAAATAAATGGAGAAACATCTCCTGTTCCACAAATTGTCCATCTACTAAACAAGAGGTATCATTATGCTAAGTGGCTTCATGTTATGAAATTAGCAGGTTTTGCATGTGGCAGAATATTTCATTTAAAGCTTCAGAGACTATATCCTGCTATCTCCCCTATAATATATCATCAATATTTACATCAAGGGAAGCATAAAATCTCGAATGTCTCTAAACAAAATTTCACTGAAGATTAATGAGCACTTTGTAAGCGTTTTTTTTTTTTGTGGGGAGGGCACAATAAATATCAGAAATACATTGGCAGAAGAAATTAATGCCTAACTTGCAGAAGCTGGGATCTGTGATTTTGATCTGGCAAACCATTCTATTTTTACTCATGATTAAATCAGACCCAGCTGGCATCAAAGCCTTTCCAGTTTCTTATGAATTATTTAACAAGAAAAATTCAAAATAATTAAAGCTGAAGATTACAACAGCTAGCCACAAGTCTTGCCTCTCTTCATCATTCAGTATCGGGTACATATAAAAAATGGTGCTGTCATTTTCAGTGGTAGACCTATTTTTATTGTAATTCACTCTGCAAGTGTCACTGCTCCTCCAGAAAATCAAGAAGGAAGTTTTTATAAATTGAAGAAAGAAAGAAAGAAAGAAAGAAAGAAAGGAAGGAAGGAAGGAAGGAAGGAAGGAAGGAAGGAAGGAAGGAAGGAAGGAAGGAAGGAAGGAAGGAAGGACAGAAGGAAAGAAGGAAAGAAGATTCTTCTGAGGGAGAGAAAATAAATTGTTCATGTGGAAACGAGAACAGAATGGAAAACTGAAAATTGAGAAAACTAGTTTAAAGTATTTCAAGCTCTACAATACTCTTACCCAGTGCTCTAAATGTGTTGGAACTACAACCCCCAGAATTCTCAATCAGCGTATCCATCAGCCACTTGGTTAGGAATTGTACAGCCAACATATGGAGGATACTAGGTTACTAAGGTTGCCCCTCAGCATCGTTTGAGAGACACAATCAAGAGAAATCTTGAAAGGAATGAAGACTGGTGCTGGACTGTACTTATGCATAGAAGGTCTCTGAAAATTCTCCATCCTATATTCAAAGAAAGACATTTTTGTATGAAAGAGATTATTCAGTAACTTGTAGAGGATGGAGATTTAGTGCTAATACTGTTTCTGTCTTCATGCCTAAAGACATAGGTTTTCAGTTTGCCACTGTCCATTTCTTCATGTCTCCGTATCTAAAGACTATCAGGGTTTATATGTGGAGGAACAGGGTTACACTCAATACTGACAACTCTCAGAGACTATGTGTTCCTGGCTTTGTGATAAGATGGTAACCTTGAGGGACAAGAGAAAGAGATGCTGCCTAAGGAATGATCAGACATCAGACAAGGAGTCCCCAGTGGAATAATGATCAGAGGAAAAAAGAAACTTAGGAAGGACCTGCCCTAATTGATCAGACAGTTAAAAGAGGCGGGGAAAAGTTTGTGTCTTCTGACTTGCAAGCTCCTATTGTAAGCTGCTTACAATAAAACAGATTTTGTTCATCTAGTCATGTTTCCTGTCTGATTTACCCAGGAGGGCTGACACATGGATTTTCATCTTTAGCTAGAAGATGGAACTGCTCTTCCCCAGGCAAAACTGATGTCCAGCTCAAAGAGAAGGTACCAATTCTAGCCAGGAGGCCTTTCACTCAGATTCATCTTGGAATACCAACTGCCCGTCTTTCTGGGGTCAAATATTGCAACCTCCCATGACTTTTTTGAACCTTAAGTCTATTTTCTAAGTGTTAGTAACTCTCTCCCACTCCCCACCTTCTGTCATCTGCACATCTGACAATTATTGTCAATTATCCCCAGCTGCAAGGGGGGAACAGATTTGTGTGTACCATATAAGGCAGTGTTTCTCAACCTTGACAATTTTAAGGCATGTGGACTTCAACTCCCAGAATTCCACAGCCAGCATTGCTGGCTGTGGAATTCTGGGAGTTGAAGTCCACATGCCTTAAAATTGTCAAGGTTGGCAAACACTGATTAAGGGACTCTTCCCTCTCTAATTTAACTTGCTACCTTTAAATGAAATGGAAAAAAAACAGGTCTGTACTTTCTTAATGAGGTTAAGTTCATCTAACTGCCTAGTGCACCAGACTCTATAAAAGAAGTTGGCAGGAATAAGAACAGGGAGGATAACCTGTGGGCTAATAAGGATTATAAAAGAACATTTGTCCATTTGGATCTTGGATGGGGTTAAAATGTAGGAGAAGATCTCACTTCTGGCAAGAGAAGATAAAACTTTCAACAATCCATCTTTATACCTGAAGCTACACATCTGCTCCTTGATCCTCCAAATTAAAAATCTGAGAGTCGCACAGGATTTTAGAGGGAGAAATAAATTCAGTAAAAATTATATTCTACTTCTTTCACCAATAAAGGAGAATATTTGCAGCTCAGGGTTGAAATGAGGGGTTCCTTGCTACTTCTGAGCTTGCTTGTTTTCTTGCAAACATTTTATTCCCCAAACTAGACAATATCATCAGTGCTAGTCTGATGATGTTGCCTAGTTTGGGTAATGAAATATCTGCAAGAAAACAAGCAAGGTCAGAGAGCACCACGGCCCTCTCAACTTCTTCAAGGGACTGTTCTTAGAGCACATTCCAATCAATGGTAGTAAATACAGGATTCCAGCTATGGCCTGTTTCTACTGTCTCCATTATTTCTTTCCAATCCTACTGCATCATTCTTAATATTTTGTAATTTTTGCTACTGTTTTTGTACCGCTGAGGTATGATTCTGTATTATCTTGTGTTTTTTTTATACTACGTTACACTACATTTTTAAAGTTATAAAGATCACAAGTATAAATGGACAATTTTGTTGATGACTATACTTACTCACTCTTTTTTTTTAAAAAATTTTTTAAAGTTTTTTATTTATAATACAATTAAAACAAAAATGGACATACGTGGCATTCCAGAGTAAATATTCCTAACAATTTGTTTCTCGTGATACAAAAACTTAATACATCATCCTTAACCTCTATATAAACCTCATTCTTCTACACAATACAATTATATATACAATTATATGTACAATTATATGTATGTTTCAATC
>NW_015396095.1:6001-8756 GCF_001527695.2 Protobothrops mucrosquamatus
TAATCCGGATCTCTGGGGGAAGTTCATTCCACAGGGTGGGGGCTCCCACAGAGAAGGCCCTCCCCCTGGGGGTCGCCAGCCGACACTGTTTGGCCGACGGCACCCTGAGGAGGCCCACTCTGTGGGAGCGTACCGGTCGATGGGAGGTAATCTGCGGCAGAAGACGGTCTCGGAGATACCCAGGTCCGATGCCATGGAGTTGCTAAGTGTATCTGGTTTCCCCATTGATTTTGCTTATCAAAAGGTTGCAAAAGATGGTCACATGACCCCAAGACACTATAACCATCATCCAAGCATCCAAAGTTTGATCACATGAAAATAGTTATAAGTCACTTTTTCCAGTGCCATTCTAACGGTCACTAAACAAATGGTTGTAAGTCAAGGATTATCTATAATAAAGTTCAAAGACTAAACCTATTCTATAAAAGCCAACAAAAGCTTTGTGTATAGATGTAATTCTTAACATATCTCATGTTATGGATTGTTGCCAGCATATGCTGAGTTAGTTTTAAACTCATTATGTGATACCAACAAATGACAAATAACACTGAACAATACCACCATTGCATGGAAAATTTGTTTCTGTATGATGACAATATGATTACATAAAATTCACTATGGCCTAGTTTACAAATTCCTCTCAGTCTTTGAATGTAATTTTTATTTAGTATGAAATATGAAACTCCATAAGTACGTCATGGCTCACTTAATGTTCTTTAGATAGAAGACAGCTATTTAGGGTGGATTTTCTGAATTTTGCATAAGAGCTTCACAGAAGAGTTGAATTTGAAAAGGTTCTATTTGAATTTTAAAGTTTAAAAATACAATTTTAAAAACTGTGTAAGCGTACAATTTAAATAATAGTTTTATGCTTTTGTCCAGCTAGGTGGCAGCATCTAGCTGATCTTGGTTTATCTCAGAAAAAAAAACTAACCAGAATCAGACTTGTTTCCTACTTGGAAGAGAAACCCTGTAAAAATCACAGGATTACAGGTAAGAAAAGAAACTTGTAGAAATATGCCAGAAAATTGCCAAGAAAATTTCATTGGACATATCCATGTAGTCACCAGGATTTAAACTTTACCTTTCTTTATGTGCTCTGGCAGGAGACTGCTTCAATATTGTGGCACTAACGTTTAATTATGCTATTGAAAGAGGTTACAGGAACTTCAAAAAAAAATGTTCTCAGCTGCAGGCCAAATAAGGATCTGTAACTTTCTTATTTTAACAGACTTAATCTTTCCAGATTTACAAATTCATTGGGACAGTAACTATGACTGTAAATAAAAAGGTATTTGCTATTTGGAAAAAGTCTAGGAGAGATCTAGACAAGATATTAAAGTGTAGAGATATCACACTGACAATAAAAGTATATATTGACAAGCCCATGATTTTTCCAGTTTTAATATATTGCAGTAAAAGTTGAATCAGCATAAAGACTGAAAGAAGAAAATGTTGATACCTCTGAATTGTGAAAAAGACTGTTGAGAATGTCTTGGTTTGCAAGAAGAATTAACCATTCGCTACTAGATTAAATAAAGGCAGACTGGTCATTGGTGGCACTAAAATGAAGCTAAAGTTTAAATATTCTGGAGAGATAATGTGAAGGGAAGTCACTGGTGAAGACGTGGGCACTTGATAATATTAAAGACAATCAAAGAAGAAGTTGACACAAGTCAAGAGCAAATAGTATGAGCTTAGAAAAACAGTTATTGATAAAGAATCCTTGCAAAACATCTATGAAGATTCTCAGTCATCCAGGGCATGGCTTTCTCAAAAGGCAACTGGACTTTCTTTGTTTTTTCCCTGAGGACATTTCTCTTCTCATCCAAGAAGCTGAAGCTGATGAGAACTGAACAAACTTCTTGGATAAGAAGCAAAATGTCTTCAAGGAAAAACAAAGAAAGTTTGTTTGGGACATCCTGGCAAAATGATGTCCACTGCATTAGAAAAAGTCAGTTATGACAAACAACAATCCTACTTGAGCCTCATTGAAATTGTGGTAAGCATATGGCAGATCTTTAGAAGTAGGATTTTCAAGCAATATAGGACTGAAGAGCACTGCAGATGAAATAGAAAGAACAAGTCATGGAATTAACTAGCATTAAACAGTGAGGCAATGAGGAAAAATAGCAGAAAGGATATATTTCATAGTTATTTACCATAGCAGCTTGTGACATGCAACTCTGAGACATAATTAGGTTTTAAAAAGATGAGCAAAATGACAAAGCCAATTTTTGCACATTTACGTCTTTATATTCAGGCACAAAGATTTTGTGCATTTCCAATTTTATAACCAAATTAGCTGAAGGATCTTTTGTAGAGCAATGGCACTTTGGCATTTGTGAATTAAATATTACAAAGAGATCTAATGTTCCCAGTGCTCCTCTGTGGAGTGTTTATCGGGTCTGCAAATTCAAAAGTTTCAGCACTCATTACATCTCAATAAAACATTTTCACCTCAGGATGAGAAACATTATTTAAATAGCAGGATAAACAAATTGGCATCAAGGTGCTCTGAGTCAGGAAGGTGAGTGATTCTTTTAATACAAAGTGTAGTCCTTAAAGAACTTGCTCTTGTCAGTAAGACACCAACAATAATTTTGAATTATTGCTGGGGAAAGCTCAGAAAGAAATCGAATAGCTGTAAACTATCAAGAGATAAAGAACAAGTCAGCTGATACCATGTTTCCCTGAAAGTAAGACCTACCCCCCAAAATCTTTTGGGGGTGGGCCTAATATAAGCCCTACCCCA
>NW_015396096.1:0-6464 GCF_001527695.2 Protobothrops mucrosquamatus
TATTAACAATAATGCAGGAAGAATGATGGCTAGGTATCCAGGTGCCAAAACTGCTTTACTGGTTGACTTCCTATGTTCCCAATATTCTTCGTTCAGATCCACCTCAAGCTGCATTGGTGAGATTAGGAAGTAGAAATAGTGCAATTCAAATCTGCCATTTACTGCCGACATGGGGGCTTTCTTTATCCCTTTAGAGCAGACATGTCACCTGACATTGCGCAACGTATCGGGACAGTTTTGCCATTGCCGGCAATGGGGTGAGCGTGGCTTCCAGGTGATGCATCCGGCCCACGGGGCGGCAGTTTGACACCCCTGCTTTAGAGGTAGTCTCATTTAGCAACCAAAATTGGGATCAGCAACTTGGTTATTAAGTGCAGCAGTTGCTAAGTAAAACTGTGACTGTGCTTATGAGCTTATTTCAGCTTTCCTTTGCTTAGCAGACCTGTGAAGATCCTAAATGCAAAGATTTCTCTCAACGTTACTTTTTACATCACCATCATAATTGTGAACAGTCACTGTACAAGGCAGTCGGTAAATGAGGACTAGCTGCATAGTCATTCTTTACATTGGTCCTATAAAGACATTCAGCATACGCAGAACAAATCTGGAGAATAAAACTATGTACCTACCATGTATTTCCTCTGAATATCTGAAGAGTATCTACGATTTTTTTTCCAGAATTCCCAATCTCGTGAAGCATGTATAAAAATATGTACTCTTTTGATATTCCTGCAAAGCCTGTAAGAGGGACATAAATTGCTTACCTTTGGTAAGCTTTTCCCACATGCACTTGTGCCTGTAGCTACATGCTCACACTTTGGCTTGGCATAAATCTAACCTCTCTATGGTGTTCAGTTTTAAACATATGAAATGCACAGTTGAGCAATATCTTTATTAGAAGAACTAGCTGTACCCTGCTACGCGTTGCTGTGGCTCAGTCTCAATGTGCCATTGTGTATTCATCCCAAACAATAAGTTTGCATTTCTACAATACTTTTCTCATGCCGGATGCTTTGGAAATGTTGCACGTGGGAGTTTCAATGAATTGCATGTTCAATGGCAATTTCAAAGCGTCCAACAGATGGCGCTGTTTTTTTTAAAAAAGCATGTTTTTACCTGTCACAGGTGTGACATCTATATAATAGTAGGTATATAAAAACATGCGCGTATTCGAATGCAACGTTGTGTCAAAATTTCAAAGCAATCGGTGAAGAACTTTCGTAGATTTAAGATTTTGAACAAACGAACATTAACATTTTTATTTATATAAGATATGCTAGCTTTCAGATTCTCCCACCTTTTGATCAGTAAGGTTGCTACAAGGGAAGGCTATGAGGCAAGAAAAATAAGAAAACTAGGCCAGTTGTTCCACCCATAAGCCCATGCTTCTAAGGCTCAGCCTGGATGTTGCAAACTGAATGCATTTGTTTGTGATAGATACCATTGTTGTCCGAAGTGATTTGTCCTCTCCAGCTCTGGACGAATATTGTCAATCCTCATTCTGTCTCTCGCCTATGGCGAGGCTCACAGATTCTAGCCTAGCAGAGGATTTTTAAACAAAATAATAGTACAGGCATTCCCCAAAGCCATTTGTCAAAAAATGTCTCATTTGAAGGAGCCCTTGTCCATAGCTTTCTACTCTCCTGGGCTTTCCTGTTCTTCAGCTGCTCATGTAGCAGCAAAAACTACAACAAATTGGCATACTTGGGGAGGAATCTGTCTCAAACAATGCAGTGTCTAATGCTACCCCTATGGATTAGAAACCTCTCCGGTGCCAGAATGAAGTCCCCTAGAAATGTTGAGACTTTCAGTTCCAGAATTCCCGGTGAGTGGCAACACATTAGAGAAGGCTGGACTATCTCAGGACATCAACTGAGCCAGTTCTCATGAGTCCAGTTGGGGTCTGCTTATTCAATGGAAAATGCACTTCTTTATACAACACATAGGATAGATACCTGAAGACATCTTACCTTAAAACAGGGGTTCTCAACCTTGGCAACTTTAAGACTTGTGGACTTCAATTCCCAGAATTCCTCAGCCAGCAAAGCTGGCTGAGGAATTCTGGGAGTTGAAGTCCACAAGTCTTAAAGTTGCCAAGGTTGAGAACCCCTGCCTTAAAACAAAGGATTTGTGCATGCTCACTAAGGGCCATGCACAGCCTGCATCACGAAATGCTGTGGATTACAACAGCTGCATCTCTTTTATGATGCCTGCAATGCAGAGTGATTCCTATCATCTTTTGTTTTCTCTGAACATATTTTTCACATAAAAATAAAGTAAATCTGAATCATCAAGAGGGGGGGGAGCAAATGATTATTTTAGCAGAAACGTGCTGCTATTCGCTGCTTGGAGAACTTGACTAAAACGTCGCTTAAAAATCAAAATAATTAACGGTTAAAATATTTTCTGAGTTTAAGAATGTAATTTTTTTAAAAAAAACTTCTGCCCAAAGCTACTAACTACGTTCTGTTGGCTCACTTTGAAATGTGAAATATTTTCCCAATCCTTCACTTACAGTAAGTCCTTGCTTTTGTGAAAATCCTTGCATAAAAGGAATGTTCATCATCCTGTTACACATTGAGACCAGCCATTTAGTTATGAACATGATGTGCAAAAAGATCTAAAATATGTGGGGGAGGGCAGCATCCTGGGAGCAATTACCCTAATATATGTGCATTCACTTCCACCTCTGCCTTAGACAACTTACAAAGCACTTGAAGATATGGGATAATAATTGTTGTTTGTATTTCGTTTTGCATCAAATGCAGTTCAACTCACATATCAATATTGTAATTCAACAATTACAAACATTCAGGACAACTACTTCTTTTCAAGAAGCAAGCTACCCTATACTGTACTGGTCAAAATGCAGGATGAGGGTGAAGGACTTAAATCTATTTAAAACCAGAACGCTCATGTGCACATCTGAGCTATGCCTAGCCCCAAGCCTCAGTCATTCTTTTAGCCACTTAATTCTGTAAGCTGCAAACTGTAAAGAATGAAAGTGAAAAGCAAGGTAAAGCCTAAGCCACCTTTTCCCAGTATGATTTCCTTGAGCTCTTTACAAAGGCCAGTACTTTTAAAGTACTGTGAAGAAAACAATATAACAAAAAGGCATCTTTCAGAAAAGAAAGTGCGATCCCCAAGTTTCTCACCACCTAACTAACCTTTCCAGACAAAGAAAAAATACACATTTCTCAGGTTTTTATTCTAAAGTCCAAGAGGGAAGATGAACATTATCAGCAGTCGGTGTTAGTATTGCTCTGATGTGGTTATTGGGTTTTCAGTCTAGAATTAAAATGGATCAGATCCTCTCTCAAGATGAAGCTCACCAGGTAGAGAAAATAAGGACAAAAGATGAAGATTTGCATAAAGAGATTACATATTAATCACCTGTATAAGAGATCCGTGATAATTTAGATGTACAGAAATAATTAGTATAAGTTTAAAAACAGACACTATATGTCAACATATACTAGGGGGAAAGAACTTTATCAAGGATTATGAGTGTCCCCCTGCTAACTCATGATAGGTGACTTAAAGGCATCGGCTATTCTTATTACTGAAACTGGACTTAGATTAGATCCTTCTTCAAACAGAAGACTGCCAAGCTGTCCTCTGACAGTCCTTCAGCATGGAACTAGCATTGTAAAGCAAGATACTGGTCAATCCCTGATGGGATAAGCTTGATGAAGTAATATACTATAATATAAATATATCAACAGATTACAAATAGCATAGTAAACAAATGATTTTAAATGGCAAACATAGGATACCAATCGTGCTGTTATTTATACAGTTAAATGTAAATATGGACAGATAGGCCATTATTATTACAGTTTAGAATGAAGTTCACAAATGTCAGGTCATGGTAAATCCAGCATATCTAATTCCTAAGGAGCTAAAGCTGCCAAGTAATTTTAAGAATTCCTGCAAGTGTACTCTGCACTGGAGACAAATTCCTTGTGCATCTAAGCCAAATAAAACTATTCTATTCTATTCTATTCTATTCTATTCTATTCTATTCTATTCTATTCTATTCCACTCCACTCCACTCCACTCCACTCCACTCCACTCAAGTACTATCCTATTTCTACTTTTATTCCCTATATTACAATGGTGATATATCTTCAGAGAAGATTAAAGCCCAGACTTGTTTCAGCCGAAATGTTATTAAACATTCTAAACACTCTCCCACGCGCACACATTAATTTTCAGCAGCTACAAGAGTTTTGTGATTTTTGTTTTGTTTTCTTTTGGAGATGTGTGAGTTTAGGCATTCAAATGGACATTTCTGTTTGTGGAAACCTATCAATTATCAACACAACATTATTCAAAGAGGAAAGGAAGAAATGAAATTGGATTTAAGGGGGGGAACCCTCATACTCAGATTGCTCAGCTCTCAGGTCAGTGTTGATTTCTGATCAAACAGGCCTCCAAATGTTGCTCACTTATAACTCCAATTCTTCACCAGTTGCCCATGTTGGCCGGGGCTATTGAGAGTTGAAGGTTGGCGACATCTGGAGATCTCTAAGTTTTATTCCTGCTGGCCAATTCCTTTGCATCAGATCTGTGTGCCTTTGTGTCAGTGGTTTTAATGCATACGACCTTAAGGCAACTCCTTATTTGCTTACGAATTCTAAATCTGCAATTTCTAAACCTGTTCCCATTCCTGTTATAATTTTCAGGTCTCTGAAGCTCCTCTGTGTCTGATGGGTTGATAGGTATGCCAGTGGGAAAAACATTGTAGAGGCAGCCCGTTGCTTTCCCTCTCACAGTTCTCTACATTTCATAACATCAGTCTTGTGAGACCCACATGTGTTCTTGATCATGTCTCATATAGGAAAGTGGTGTGGGTGAGAAGCGGGCCAGACTTGTTTGTGAATGGCACAGGAATGGGGAAGCTTGTAGATCTGGCTCTCCAGAGTTCTCCTTTTTAGCCCATTGTTAAACAATATGACTTGTGTGGCAGCAATGTGCATAACAGAGGCCAATAAAGGGCCATGCTCATAGGGTGGAGCAGCATTTATACCCAATATTTCCTTTAAAATGTTCTGTTTAGATGAGATCCACAGCAGCTGGATAAGTTGGCTGTCACTTTGCAGGGCATCAGTGCAGCCACTTCGAGTGATGAAAACACCTCTGAATCATTTATGTTTGCACACTTCTCTCTGTTCCCAGGCAGATACCTTCAGAGGTCATAAGCAGGTTATCAGTCATTTTCAGATTACAAAGAAATACTGAGAAAACCAGGGAGTGAAATAGGCTGTATTTCCAGATCACAGGGTACAAGTTTATGCATAGGGGATGGGTTGAGAATACTGTAAGGTGCAAGTTTCTTCTAGAAAATAATATTTGCCTAAAATGTCTTTGTTGGATATCCAAAAACAAAAGCATTTCCATTTGAAAAGGTGTCTTTGAAATTTTGTCCTTCCAAATGTCTTTATTATTTTGACATTTTGAAATCAGAACATTCAGCCTGGTTAGTTTACCATTTTTCACGTTACAGAATCTCATGAAAGACTCTCAGCTACAAAGAATAAATCTGTAGCCCCAAATTAATTTCTCATCAACAAATTGTGTAAGAATATAGGCTATTCCTACATTAAATATACACATTCAGGTCACTGAACTGACCTATTTAGGGGATATTTTGGGGCTTCCCAAAAGGTTTTATGTCCTCCAATAGCAAATTTATTAAATGTGTGCATCAGCAGAACTGTGCACACTATAGAAACATTAGTTATTTAGATGTCCATTTTTACCATCAAGGATTAAAAGATATTAGAATTTGATTAAATATTTGAGTACATCGGTCCCCATTGCTTAACATAAAAAATGGAGAAGAGGCAGTTAAATCAGAGGAGGACTTAGGTGTCAACATATTTGCTATGCCTCTTAGTGTTGCAATTTGATCAATTATACATGTTAAAGCATACAAGCATTCAAATGGGCACTTCACAAACCATGTTAGTGTGAAGAAGACACTTTCATCAAAGCAATAAATCCAGCACCCTTCATAAGGTTCATGCAACTTATTAAAGGCTGTCCACAGCTGTCAGCAAGCACATCTGCTTTGTGTCTCTGATAGTCTTCACAGGAGACAATCAGAATAGCCTTCAAAACAGTTGCATAAAACTTCCAGAAGACATGGCTTCTCTAACTCTTTAAGAGGTGGTAGGATGCTTTATGGATATAAAATGCTTTGTCCTATACATTTTTAGAGCTGTGCAATGCTCTGGGTTTAGTCTCCCAAAGGTGCTTCAGAAGAAGGATGTGTGTTCTCTTGTATTCCAAAGCCCTTTTCTGAAGATCAAATATGAAACTATAAATAATAATAATAATAATAATAATAATAATAATAATAATAATAATAATAATAAAAACAAAACTTGGAAGGGACCTTGGAGGTCATCTAGTCCAACCCCCTGCTCAGGCAGGAAACCCTATACCATTTTGGACAA
>NW_015396096.1:7417-8755 GCF_001527695.2 Protobothrops mucrosquamatus
AGGTATTGAGGTCAGGCTGATAGGTCTGTAATTTCCTGGGTCCATTTTTTTTCCTTTTTTGTAGATGGGAACTACATCAGCTCTTTTCCAGTCCTCTGGTAGTTCCCCTGTGCTCCAGGATCTTTGAAAAATATAGTTCAGTGGTTCTGAGATCACATCTGCCAGTTCCTTGAGAACCTTGGGGTGTAATCCATCTGGTTCTGGCGATTTGAACTCATCTAGGCTGAACAGGTGCTCACTTACCATTTTCTTGCCTATCTTAACTTGTGTTTCTATTCTGTTGTTTTTTTTTGCACTATTTTCGATAGGTTGGTCTGTTTTTTCCCTTTGTGTAAAGACAGATGCAAAAACCGAGTTAAATAGTTCTGCTTTCTCCCTGTTGCTTGTCACCTTCTTGCCACTTTCACCCACTAATGGACCAATCATTTCCTTCACTTTTTTCTTGTTTTTTACATGTTGAAAGAAGCTTTTTTTGTTATTTTTGACTTTGGTCGCAAGCCTTAGTTCATTTTGAGCTTTGGCTTTCCCCACTTCATCTTTGGAGGCTCGGGCTATTTGCTGATATTCTGACTTAGTTATGTGTCCCTCTTTCCACTTTCTATACTTGTCCTTTTTATCTTTCAATTTGTCAGAGAGTTCTTTATGCAGCCATGCTGGTTTCTTTTGAGAGCTGTTATTTTTCCTCTTTGTTGGTATTGTGCTAGACTGCTTTTATTATCTCATTTTTCAAAATTTCCCAAGCTTCTTGAGTTGTTTTCCCCTTGAGGATTCTCATCCATGGAATCCTTCCCAAGCCCTCTCTAAGTTTATTAAAATTAGCTCTCTTGAAGTCCAAGACTCTAGGTTTACTGTGTTCTATTGCTTGTGCTTCCATAATGTTGAATTCCAATATTGCATGATCACTTCCTCCCAGGGTTCCTATGGCTTCAACACCTTCTATCATTTCATCTCTGTTAGTTAGAATTAGATCCAAAATGGCTAATCCCCTAGTTCCCTTCTCTACTTTTTGGGAGACAAAGTTGTCTGCTAGGTTTGCCAAGAACCTATTTGATCTTCCACTTGGTGCAGAGTTTGTCTCCCAGTTGATGTCAGGGTAGTTAAAGTCCCCCATTACTATTGTGATGTGCTTCCTACATACTTTAGTTAGCTGACTAGCAAAAAGTTCATCTATTTCCTCTGTTTGGTTGGGTGGCCTGTAGTATACACCTATGGCAATGTCATTTTTTCCCCCTTTTATATTGACCCAAATGCATTCAAGACAGTTTTTATCATTGTTGTGCTCTATTTCTGTAGAGATGTAGTTATTTCTTATATAGAGAGCAACTCCACCTCCTCTTT
>NW_015396097.1:0-3942 GCF_001527695.2 Protobothrops mucrosquamatus
TCCTCCTCCTCCCCCTCCCCGTCCCTTCCTCCTCCTCCTCCCTCCTCTTCCTCCCTTCCTCTTCCTCCCTTCCTCCTCTTTCTCCTCCCCTCCTCCTCCCTTCCTCTTCCTCCCCTGTTCCTCCCTTCCTCCTCCTCCTCCTCCTCCTCCCTTTCTCCTCCTCCTCCCCTCCTCCCTCCTCCCCTCCTCCTCTTCCTCCTCCCCCTCCTCCCCTCTTCCTCCTCCCCTCTTCCTCCTCTTCCTCCTCCCCCTCCTATCTTGTCCTGTCCTATCCTTCCTATCCTATCCTATCCTATCCTATTTATTTCTCTCCTCTCCTCTCCTCTCCTCTCCTTCCATCTCCTCTCAGAAAGGGCGCCAAAGGAGGGACCAAATGAAATCCGAAGGGCAAAAAAAAAATTAAAACATTTCAAACATTATTTTAAATAATTACATTGAATTGTTGCCTTGTCCTGTGGCGGGTTGTCTCACACCAGGCAAGGAAGGGGCACCTCTTCCGTGGAGATGGGGAGGGGTCCTGGCTTGGAGTCTCCACTGGCGGGAAGAGCTTCAGAGGCGAAGCCAGTGGAGAAGGGAGGGGGGGGGTCTGGGGGTCCTGCAGGAGCTTTGCTTACTCGCATGCCTTCCCTGCCCCTCCAAGCTTTCTTCCCCCCCCGGCTCTCCATCCCCCTCCCCTCCTCTGCTGTGTAGCCCTACACCTGTCCTTCACCGGGGTCACTAACTCTCCTCCCTTGTCTGTCTTGCCCCTTCCTCGTTGCTCAGACCCCTTGTCCGGCAGTCCCCGCGAACCGGCAGGGCCCAAACTCCCTAGACCGGGCAGTGCGGATGGGCAGCCCCCCTCCCAAAGGAGGGAGCCCCGGGGGGGCCCTCCTCTGCTTTCAGAGGGTCTCGACCTGGAGACTTGGGAGAGCTCCCCAGAAGCGAGAAAGGCCAAGGACGGCCGGCGGAAGGACCGAGAGAAACGGCCGGAGAGGAAGAGAGACGGGCACGGGAGACCCCCTCACCACGAGGGTCCTCCAGAGGCGGAGGTGGAGGAGGAAGAGGAGGAGGATGAAGACAGAGCTCGCAGTCGCCCCAACTGGAGCCAGGACAAAACTTGGGGGCCACGTCTCCTGCTCTGGGATGCCGAACCGCCCCGGGCCGGTCGAGGCGGCAGGGATCCAAGGAGGCCTCCCAGCCACGAGAGACCCCCCAGGACGCCCCCTCCTCCGACGGACCGGGAAGAGGAGGGGAGGAGCGGGCACCACAACCGCGGGCTCCGAGGGCAGGGGGAGCGGGGGCCGACCAACGGGCGGGAGAGGCAGGCGGAGAGACGGTACGGCCAAAGCCGGTCCCCCAATCCGGACCGTCGCGGGCTGCCACCCCAGGAGGACCGTAGCTCCCCGCGGCCCCCGGCCCACCATCACGCCAGGCGCCAGGACCCGGAGGCTGCCCCCCGGCACCAGCCCAGGAGGGAGGACGGAGAAAGGGAGCCCCGGGGGGCTCGGGCCTCCCCCGCCTCCCACCGCAGGGAGGGCAGGGACAGGGAAGGCAGGCGCCCCCGGAATCCAGGTAACGGGGCCGCGGCCCAAGGGGGTCTTTGGGCTTGGTTCTGGGTCAAGGGTGCCGGCTGCCAGTCGAGGAATGCTGAACCCTCCAGGAAGAGAGGAATGTGCTAAAACTGCCAGCCAGGAGGAAGGTGGGGTTGAGTTTTTTTCCCTTACAGAACAGCAGCCTCTGAATTTGCTCTAGCCGCACAACTGCTTCTGCTCCAGGTGAGAGAGAGGCTCCTGGGGTTTCCACCACAAGGAAGGTCTGCCTTGAGCCTGGAAGCCGAGGCGATCCCTCCGTGGCCCACAAGCAGGTCCTGGGGCAGCTTTTGGCTCATTGTGCGGTCCTGGGTGCTCTCTGAGCTGGGTGGTTTTCTGGCAGACGTTTCATCCACCCAACTAGGGAACATCTTCAGTGCTAGAAAGGAATGGGTGTGTGAAGAGGAGGAGGAAGAGGAGGAGGGGGGGAGACTGTGGGATCCTGGATGCTCTCTGAGCTGGGTGGTTTCCTGGCAGACGTTTCATCACCCAACTAGGGAACATCATCAGTAGAGTTGAGGAGGAGGAGGAGGACTGAGGGGTCCTTGGGGCTCTCTGAGTTTGGTGGCCTTCTTGCAGACATTGCATCACCAAACTAGGGAACATCATCAGTAGAGTTGAGGAGGAGGAGGAGGAGGAGGAGGAAGACTGGGGGGTCCTGGGTGCTCTCTGAGTTGGGTGGTTTTCTTGCAGATGTTTCATGACCCAACTATGGAACAGCATCAGTGCCAGAAGGGGGGGAGGAGGAGGAGAGAAAGAAAAGAAAGAAAGAAAGAAAGAAAGAAGAGGAAGGAAAGGAAGGAAGGAAGGAAGAAAAATAAATAAATAAATAAATAAATAAATAAATAAATAAATAAAGGACGTTTCATGACCCAAGTAGGTAACATCATCAGGACCAGAAGAGAGAGGGATTTGCAGGGAGGAGGAGGAGGAAAAGGAGAGAAAGGAAGGAAGGAAGGAAAGGAAGGAAGGAAGGATGGATGGATGGTGGGGTTCTGGGGGCTCTCTGAGCTGGGTGGTTTCCTTGCAGACGTTGCATGACCCAACTAGGGAACATCATCAGTGGAGTTGAGGAGGAGGAGGAGGACTGTAAGGTCCTTGGCACACTCTGAGCTTGGTAGTTTTCTTACAGACATTTCATTACCCAGCTAGGGAATAACATCACTGTTAGAAGGGAGTGGGGTTTGTGGAGGGGAGGAGAAGAAGAAAGGTGGATAAGAGTCATTAACCATAACATTCTTTCTTGGGGTTGTGACAGTTCCAGGTCTGTTTCACAAATAGGAAAACAACAGAGTTGGAAGGGACCCTGGAGGTCTTCTAGTCCAACCCCCTGCTCAAGCAGGAGACCCTATACTATTTCAGAGAAACAGTTGTCCTCTTGGAGACAAGTCATTCAACTGATGAATTGTTCTCACTGTCCGGACATTCCTCCTTAGTTTTAAGTAGGTTCCGAGATGGTTGACTGTTGGCCATCAAGACCGAACGGCCTTGAGCTCCTAACACAAAGTGCCAACCTCTCTGGTCCCCGAAGCCCAAGACCAGCGTGGGTGGCCCCCATCCCTTCTTCTGCCACGGCTCCATAATTGAACGATCTGATGGTTTAATGCAGCGTAAAAACGATCTGGGGCCTCTCCAAGGACGGAGAACCCAACAGATGGTCTTCATCCTGTCCCAAACCGGGCGAGGTGCTTGCCGGTTCTCTGCTTGGGGGGGTGGGAAAAAGCTACCCAGACTTTCTCTTTTCCCAATCTGAGACTCCAGGCTCTGGCTGGTGGCAGACGAATCCCAGATGGGGGCCGGCCCCTTCCCTCTTTGTTCCCAGGAAATTCTTTAAACAAGGAACACAGGGTCGCATCTGGAGAATCGATGCGGTGCCCAGCTTTTGTTCTCCTTCCAATTCGGTGACGTGTTTTGCAAGGATGTGTCTGTCATTTTTGCAATGCCCCCCCCCTCTTCTGTAGGCCTATAAATAGGGCTCCTGCTGGGGTCCTCGCCAAGGGAGGGGGGCGCCACAGGGAAGGGGTCCCGCTCTGTGATGTCGGAGTTCTTCCCCAGAGAAGCTGCTAAGTGGAGGCAGCTGGGCTGCTCACGCCTGGCTGTGGTGTGCTCAGCTGCTGCGCAACAGGGGCGCCAGGGGTCTCTGGGGGGAGGGCCTGCTTCCCCTGGAGATGGTCTCTCCAGGGGTCTTCTCTCTGCTGCTGGCTGGCCAGGATAGAGCCCGTGCACAAGAGAAGGGCAGAAGGCTTCTCTGCTGGGGTCCTGCTAAAAGACCCGCTTTGCTCCCCGGACAGAAGAGAAGGAGGGGGTCCGTGGTGCTCTCTGAGCGGGGTGGTTTTCTTGGAGACGTTTCGTGACCCAACTAGGGAACATCATC
>NW_015396097.1:6167-8754 GCF_001527695.2 Protobothrops mucrosquamatus
TTTCCCTCATGCTGGCTCAGGAATTCTGGGAGTTGAAGTCCACAAGTCATGAGGGGGCCATCGTTCCCCCACGCTGGCTCAGGATTTCTGGGAGTTGAAGTCCACAAGTCATGAAGGGGCCATAGTTCCCCCATGCTGGCTCAGGATTTCTGGGAGTTGAAGTCCACAAGACATGAGGGGGCCAAAGTTCGAAGACCCCATGCCCACCACGTATGATAATAAATACCTGGTTTATACCATTTCTAACCCCCAAACATCTTTCCGCAAAATACAGAATAGAGTTGGAAGGGACCTTGGAGGTCTTCTAGTCCAGCCCCCTGCTCAAGCAGGACACCCTATAGCATCCCAATCAAATGGCTGTCCAGTTTCTTAAAATCTCCTGTGATGGAGCATCCCACAACTTCTGGAGGCAAGTTGTTCCACTGGTTCATTCTCCTCCCTGTCAGGAAATTTCCTGACGGGGAGAACAATCAACCAGTGGAACGGCTGGCCACTAGACATTGTGGGTGCTCCAACACTGGTTGGAGGTTGGGCAGCCATTTGTGTGAAATGGTATAGCTCCTCCTGCTTGAGCAGGGGGTTGGACTAGAAGACCTCCCAGGTCCCTTCCAGCTCCTATTCTGATTGCCTAGCTTGCCTTCAGACATTGCGGCTGTTCCATCACTGGAGGCTTTCAAGAAGAGACTGGGCAGCCACTTGTCTAGAATGGCATGGGGGTCTCCTGCCTGAGCAGGGGGCTGGACTAGAAGACCTCCAAGGTCCCTCCCAGCTCTTCTGTTATTCCGTGGTTCTGAAACTGAGTAAATCTTAAGCAGAGGTGCGAGCCAAAAAAAAAGGGATAATTTGCTGGATGGACTCTTTCCCGCAGGAAATAGCCCGGCTGCTGATGGCAGAGGAGAAGAAAGCATACAAAAAAGCGAAGGAACGGGAAAAGAAGAGGCAGGATCCCGACTGGAAGGTGGGCCAGGGTTCAGTTTGGGAAGATGTTGGCGTCTTCTGGACAGGAGAAGGGGAGGGGAGGGTGATACACTGATCCCCTGCACAAGAATTCTGTTTTTCAGTAGAAGAAAATCTTTGTAGCTCAGCAATGAACTTTGGGGTCCTGGGTGCGCTGTGAGCTGGGGGTGTTTTGCAGATGTTTCATGACTCAACTAGGTAACAGCATCAGTGCCAGGAGGGAGGGAGGTTTTCAGGGAGGAGGGGAGAAGAGGAGGAGGAAGAGGAAGAGGAGGACTGTGGGGCCCTTGCTGCTCTCTGAGCTGGGTGGTTTTCTTGCAGACGTTTCATGACCCAACTAGGGAACATCATCAGTGCTAGAAGGGAGGAGGATTTATGGAGAGGAGGAGGAGGAGGAGGAGGAGGACTGTGGGATCCTTGGTGCTCTCCGAGCTGGGTGGTTTCCTTGCAGACGTTTCATGACCCAACTAGGCAACATCATCAGTGCTAGAAGGGAGGGGGCTTGCGGGGGGGAGGAGAAGGAGGAGGAAGAAAAAAAGAAAAAAAGAAGAAAGAGAAAGAAAGAAAGAAAGAAAGAGAAAGAGGAAGGAAGGAAGGAAGGAAGGAAGGGAGGAAGGGAGGAAGGGAGGATGGATGGATTGTGGGGTCCTGGGTGCTCTCTGAGCTGGGTGGTTTTCTTGCAGACGTTTCATGACCCAACTAGGGAACATCATCAGTGCTAGAAGGGAGGAGGATTTATGGAGAGGAGGAGGAGAAAGAGGAGGAGGAGGAGGAGGAGAACTGTGGGATTCTTGGTGCTCTCTGAGTTGGGGGTGCTTTGCAGATGTTTCATAACCCAACTAGGTAACATCATCAGTGCCAGAAGGGAGTCTAATTTGCTCCCTTTTTTTGAATTACGAATTCATACACAACTATGAATTATGCTTTCACAGACCATCTATTTCTAATTCCCATCACGTTTGGAAGGCGTGCTGAAATTTCAAATTATTCGGGGCGGGGGCAGGGTAAGGAAGGCTGAGTTTGAGATTTTCTGTGGTTACATCCTGACCTTTTCTTTTATAATCCTTTTTTTAAATGATGATTAAATCAGTAGGTTTGGGTCCCATTCCTCATTGCTGATAACAATGGGGAGGGCCTAAGATTTCACTCAGGAGGTTAATCACGCCAGCCTCGTCCCACCTCTTATCCCAAATTAAGATCGGCCTCGGGCAATTTTATTTATTAAATATATAGGTCCTTGCCCCCACTCCCATCTCACACTCACTAGGCCAGGGGTAGGCCACCTTGGCTCTTTTATGACTCGTGGACTTCAATTCCCAGAATTCCTGAGCCAGCCATGCTGAGGGGAAAGGGAGAGGTTTCCAAGCTGAGCCAGGCTGGCTCAGGAATTCTGGGAGTTGAAGTCCACGGGTCATGAGGGGGCCAAAGTTTCCCCATGCTGGCTCAGGAATTCTGGGAGTTGAAGTCCACGGGTCATGAAGGGGCCAAAGTTTCCCCATGCTGGCTGAGGAATTCTGGGAGTTGAAGTCCACCAGTCATGAAGGGGCCAAGGTTGCCTATCCCTGGCCTAGTCCATTGTTTCTCCACCTCAGCAACTTTAAGAGTGTAGACTCCAACTCCCAGAATTCCT
>NW_015396098.1:0-8751 GCF_001527695.2 Protobothrops mucrosquamatus
CATCCAGTAGGATGGCTTTAAAAGGACAAATTCATGGAAAACACTATTACTATTGTGTATTTGTTGATACAATTTATACTCCTTTTCTACTCAAGCTTTTACTCAAGTAAGCACTAGCCATATCTCCAATTGGCTTTGTAACACCAATGGCTGAAGGACATGAACAGAAAAGGGTTATGTCTATCATCAGGCAATTGGTGGCATTTCAGTTTTTGCTAGGAACACCTTCCTAGGGAATTCCTAGTAACAAGTGCTGAGAGCTGCTGTTTAGCCACATCTGGTCCTTTTTCTCCTTGTGTCCTCCATCTATCTTAAATTCAAATATTGTCCAGCTTTCTGAGTATCTTACAAGATATCTCTTCTGGAGCACCTTTTCTTTGCAGTGCAGCACAGTCCCCTAATAAGTGCTACCAATAAGTTAACAAGTTCTGCCCTCTGACCTTAATTGGTTGATTAACACTCTCCCGGGACTTGCACAGCTGCCTGAAATTGACAAGATCTTCATCAGTTACACACTGCCTAACCACATTAGTAAACTGTCTTCCTTGAAAAACCAGCCTTTCTGATGTTGTAAAAAGAAATTTCATATACATGTAGGCCAGTGGTGAGATTCAGCCGGTTCGCACCAGTTCAGCAGAATCGGTAGCTAATTTTTTGTTGCCCAGGCCCAGAACAGACTTCCGGAAGTGGCATCCAGATAGAGAACTGGTTATTCACATATTTGAATCCCACTACTGATGTAGGCCCAAGTACTTTTTTTTTTTTTGCAGTTTTTCACTTTTAATTTTGTAAGGAAAGTTAAAAAGATAGTGTGTCCTCCTGTCTCCTCCAATTGTCCTTCCTTCCAATTGTCCATATCCTCATTTGCCTGTTCAGCTACCTGGTGCCTCTAGATAGGTTAGCACTTTCTTATTCTAGATGAAATTTAGGAATGTGAAGGTATAAGGCACCCAGACTTAAGTCCTGCTTTACACTGTGTCTCTTTTACACCATTAGAGAATATTGAAAATTTATATATATTATATTATATATTTCATATTATATTATACATATATATATATTATATGAAGGTGATGATGTTACCTCACAGCTTTGCCACTGATTTGGAATATTTGGCCTCAGCTTTTGTTCACAGACAGCCTTTCTCATTTCTTCTATTGAAGGATCAGAAGACACAGCTTCGTAATAAGGTAACTGGTACTCCTCTACAATTCCTAAGAAAGTAATGAGGTACAAATAGACATTTATTAGTATCGTTTCAAATATTGTAGGAAACAGGTTTTAGAACTTTTGTAACTATAATAGTTACCAACTTCCTAATGCAACTTTCTATTGCAAACTTGTCAATAACTTGGAATGTCCAAACATGATGGGAGTTAGAATTTCCTGACCTCCTTGGGGAAATGCCGACCTCTACTTCTGAACACAACTGGAGACAGTTGCTTGGAAGAGAATGGTTTCTCTATCAACACCTGTTTTTCTTTCAAAAGATTGTTCAATACCAAAATATTAACTTTTTGTAGAGGTATACACAATATAAGCTTATAAAAGCAGAATGTTTAGAGCCATTAGGCTCAAATTAAAAATAACTGGAAACTATCTTCATTTAAATCTGTAGCATGGACAAGATCCTGAATTTGACAGATATTTTTCCCTACCAATCCTTCTTATGTAAAGTAAAAAAAAGGTGATGATTAACCAAATTGTGATATGGTCTGAGAGAAGAAGGATAAGATTCATTTGTATACAACAATAATAACAGACCCTATTGATAAGGTAACATAACATGAGATCGCAAATCTTTTACGGGAATATATATCTAATTCTACAATGTTATAATTTAATATTTGGGGGACAGGAAGAGATCTTCCAGACATTGATGGTAGAAGTGTTTTAAGAACCAGAAAAAGAATTTTATACAAGTACATTTCTGAACTGTGTTTCTAAATGTAATCCAGTTTCATTTTGTTTCTTTTTGTCAGTATTGATTCCTGGCGAATGCCTGGACTAACCCCCTGCAATTTTCTCAGCAAGATGCTTGGAAGTGGTTTGTTGCTACTTGCTTCTTAGGATTGAGAGAGAACAATTGCCTCAAGGTCACCCAGCTAGTTTTAACCTGGCACCACAACCAGCACACCAAACTGACTCTCTTAAGCAAATTTTGTATTCTTCAAAGATTATATCCTTTTTTTAAAAAAAAATATTTTATTGCTTTTTTAACATAGTCATCTTAATATTTGGTAAACATCGTATTGTCTGGATTTATATTTAAAAAACAATCAATAACAATTAATTTCTATAATTCCATAATCTACCTAGTAGCTTTCTTTTATTTTCTCTTCTTCCAATAATATTTTCTTTTACTAACCTTGAATTAGTACATTTCTTAGTATTTTGATAGATAATAAGTGAATGTAAACATTTTTCTAGTATTTAACAACCACATCAATATAAAGCTTCTTTTCTAATTATTGTCTTAATTACCTCATCATAGATCCTGTTTTCAAAGTTCTTATTTAGATTTGTTTTCCCCGCAATATTCAAAACATTGTTAACAGTTAAGATTTTCTCAGTTAATTATACTTAAGTATTTAAGTCTTTTTCCTCATACAAGCCATCCCAACAATTTTACATTTCTCATATCTTAAAAAAAAGCAACAAAGAGAAGAAAAAAGAAGGAAATAGTATACTACTTGAGAAACATATCCCTCTTAAGCTGAGATACATTTATATCCAGAATTCTTATATCTTTTTAACCATATTCAAACAAATGCTTAACCTTTAGATATTCCATCTGATAAATCCCATCATCTAATTTCTTAATTCTAGCTTTAGCCTCTCTCTTTTTTTTTTGCCAAACATCTTTCCTAATCTGTATGCTCCGCTGGACCAAAAAGTCTTTCTTCCCATAGTCTTGTAGATGTTGTTGTAAGTACAAGAGACAAATCCAGTAAGATGTTTTTGTGGGAGGGTTTCGCCCCTTCGTATTCATTGAAAATCTTTTTCTTTCTCTCTCTCTTAATTTCTCTTATCATTTTTTGTCTCTCAAGTTCTCATAGTTCTGACAGCTCTATAATCCATTTTGTCAAATCTTTTTTCTTGTCCTCAGACTTATTTTGCAATCTTTAAGTGTAAGTTATCTTTTCCATGTCTGATATTTCCTGCAAGTTTTTCTCCATCTGGGTTAAGTCATAATTCCTTCCATCATTGGATTCCATCTTTAAATCTCTTTCTTCTGGTTTATTTTCAGTTCTCTGCTTTATCTGATCGCTTCCTATTTTTATTTTCTGAGAGTTTTTTTGTTGCAAGGTTAAATTGAAGATGTTTTCATTTATATTTTCAAAGTTGTTTTTAATTTCCTCATGGTTTGAAATCATTGTCATTTGAATTAGTTGCCACATAGTATACATTTCCTCCTGGAAAATTATTTGTTTTTTCTTGATATGTTCTTTCTGCAGATCTCTGAAGTTCCATGATAGCCAAAAACCAAAGTTTTCCTTTCTCTGCAAACAGCTTTAAAGTCACAGTTCAATAGATATTTATAATCCAGGAAGGTCAATTTTCCCCCTAGGGTTTATAATTCTCACCTTGTAGGTAGCCCAAAATGTTTTCTTTTCTTTGTTGCAGCTGTTCTCTGTTTAGTTAAGACATTGAAGGTCACAAAAACAAGTTATCTTTTTCTGGGCTTTCTGCCAATTTCTGTATTAGAGCAACTACAGTTGTATATTTTCATCCACCACTAGATGTCAACACCAGTTCATTTTTCAGTTTTCAAAACAAGCAATTACTTTCTTGTTTTCATCAAAAATCTTTTGAAAAGAAAATCTTAAGAAATTCCACCAATTTCAAACTTATCCAGATTTAAGTCTTATATTCATTTCACTTCAATATATTTCTGTCCCCCATAAAAGTTTAATTTGCCGCTTCCTTCTGTGGGAGGGTGGGGCAAGAGTCCCACTCCTTCTCACTTTCGGAGGATTTTTGTTTCTTGGTTTTTTTCCCCCAGGAAATCAATTATCAAGTAGAAGAGAGAGAATCAATATTCTTACCCAGTTCCACACATGTTATGATCAAGCTTAAATTAGTGCTTTTGGCTTTGGTTGCTTGTAGCTTGGGCTAGACTCTGGAGTGAAGCTACCCTTTCTTCTGCTGGTTTTTGGAGGGCTTTCCCCAAATGACCGGATCGACCGCCATCTCTCCGCAGTCGACAGGGTTCCCCTCCTTCATTGTTGCCTCTCTGGGGCGACTTTAGGCCTATTTAGGGTCCCCTAACAGGAAAAAATAGACTGCAGGGTGCGGAGCCCCGTGATCCCTCGGCTGCTGTACTACTGCGCAAAACCAGAAGCCCCTCTTCAAAGATTATATCCTAAAGATACTTTTTTTTCCCAAAGGCAAAGGTTTCTTGGTTTTTTTCCTTTGAAAATGTTTTGCTTCTTATCCAAGAAGCTTTTTCAGTTCTAAATTCAGTTTTAGAACCGAAGAAGCTTTTTGGATGAGAAGCAAAATGTTTTCAAAAAAAATTCCAAAAAAGTCCGGTTGCCTTTGGGAAAAGCACCTTTAGGACCACCATTGCCTGGATGATTGAGAAATTCCATAGACAAAGATCATGAATTTCAGAAAGTGTCCATCCCTATTGTCCAAATTCAGAAAAGTAATAGCTGTCAAGCTCCAGCTGAAAAGCCCAACTAAGAAAAATACCAGAGCCATTGTGTTCTCTAATGTAAACTTTATTGAGCAATATCATACTGATAGGATTAAAGTGAAAACTAGCTCTAAAGAAATGGCTGGAAGCAGTTAATTGAAAGAATGAATCTTCTCCCCTCTCTGACAGTTCAGGTCACATTGTCCAGTACATCTCCCACTAATTATTATGAGAAAATACTCTAGTTCGCCAAAACAACTTTTTGGCTCTCATGATGATAAGAACACCTGTGGATCCAAAGTTCTCCCTGTCTCCCTCCCTGCTCTGTAGGCAAGCTAGAAGCACGCAGCAGTCCTAAAAGCAGTAGGTTTCATAGCTTGACAATAGTAATATAAAAGATTATTTCCCCTTAGTGTTCAAATCAATGTTGTCAGAATTTACTTCTCTGAGATTTGAAATCACCTGAACTGTTTTGAATAAGAGTTGCCTTGCCCTCATTCTATGTGCTTCTGAAAATTGAAAACATTTATCTTTTTGATTCTATTTCTATCTCAGTGAATTAAATGTTCATTTTGGTATTTACCCCGTTTATGCTTTTTAATATGTCTTAATGATAGATTTTTTTAAAAAATATACCTCTTTTTATTTTAAAAGCTCTTTAAAACAGGTTATACTTTTTATATAATTAAATGTAATACATCATGTCCAAATGAATAAAAAAATTCAGTAAGAAGCAAAAGTTTTGGTTAAGTGTAAGTAGTCTTAATAAGAGACATGGGTCATACCTCCATCTGAGCATCTTCTGGATATCTCCCAATACACCAGTCCAAGAGAGTAGATATCTGCACGCTTGAAAGATTCAAAGTTATTTATGTTCATTGTATCATCAAGTATTTCTGGAGCCATGTACCTTTCAAACACAGAGACAGTAAAATTCATAAATTTGTTGATGAAAGGAAAATTACAAGTTGTTTTTCACAGGTAATGAGAATTTAATTAGTCTTTCCAATATTCAGCAGCATGATTAAAGGAAGGATAATCCAAATGGATAATACATGTGATATCCTTAAGTAAGTGAACGCATTTGAGAGGAAAGATTCAAAATATTATTCATATTTCCCCCCAAATCCTCCCACTTTAGCAGTTTCCCTATAATCAATTTGAATCACACACATAGGAAAGGAACAAATGGTTCCCAAATATAGCATTAATCATCAATTTACCACAGTGCAAAACAAAATATGCACTCTCACATTAGGTGGAGGTCAATTTGAGACATGTTCAATGTACTTGATTTCAATAAGTTCAATTACTTTCAAATGGACATAGGAAGGTTGATTCATTCGCCTAATTGTCTCTCAGAAGCTTCAATTTGCTTTGATAGGATATACCCAGCAATGAGCAATAATGTTCCTTCCATAATAAATTACAGTTCTGTTTTTGCTCCTGAGATCTGGAGAAAAATAAACCCTACAGCTCCTCACAATCCATAACTTTTATTTAAGGAAATGCCTTATTTGGTTTCAAGAGGTTATAGAGTTTACCAAGGCAAAACAATAGACTGAGTCATACAAAAGTAGTTTCTGAAGGATCACAAGGAGAAGTTATCAGTAGTTTGATTCTTTCTTGTCCAGACGTGTAGGGCTATAGATCATGTGATAATTAAAAATGCTCAACAACAAAGTAAAAAAAACAAAATTAGAGAATGATTGACAAGACTGCACAAATCTGGGGACCTATCACTGAAATGAAGAGGAGCAATTTACAAGAGATCATCTGTCCAATACAGTTTCAGTTTTATGCTCATATCACAATTTTTAAAAACTTTACTTTTTTGTCTGTCTTACCTCTTGGTTCCTACTCTAGGATTCTGTGGTATGTCAATTGTATTTAATACAGAGTCATGCTTCACAGCTAGCCCCAAGTCAGCAATAGCACAGGTTTCATTCCTTTTGACTAGAATATTTTTAGATTTCAAGTCTCTGTGTGAAATAGCCGGCTTTCCTTTGAAGCACAAAATATATAACAAGTTCAAACTAATGTGCAATTGGTTTACTTAACAGAAAACACATATTACACTGGTATTCAGGTCTTAGGATAAATACAATACATCAACACTAATAGGAGGAATAAAATAAAATATTCTTTCTACTTAAGAAAGCAAGATTCCTGACTGAGTGGCAACTTTTATTTACGTTCAAGTGAAAACGGACAGAAATTTCAGCAGTCTTTGCTGCTTAACCTGAAATGGTTAGGAAGCTTGCAATAAAATTAGCATATGCAGCCCCAAGCAACTTAAAAATCCAAATGGGTTTTTCAGGCACAGCAACAAAAGGGGTATACATTTTGCACACAACTGCAACTAGGACAGTTGAAAAAAACAGGAAAACTTGGTTTTTCCTTTAAGTGCTGCTTAAAGGTGCTCCTTGAGCAGGAGTCACTACTCCAAGAGAAACCCAGGTTACACACCAAGTCAAGGTCAAGAAGAACAAGGATGGATGCAGACCCAACCACACATCCTCTCTTGGGCAGCCTTGAGTAGCCAGGAGGGACATGGATCTAACTATGGCCAAATTAATAGTACAAGAACTCTGTTCACTTCCTCAGGGGTTCAAACTCTTCTCAGATAACCATGCAAAACTCAGATCCCGTAACCTCTATTGATCTGCATCAAGGATGGAGTTCAATGCAGAGCGAATCTGAGCAATTTTATCCACCAGATGCTCAGCATATTTCTGACAGTGACCCTGGACTGCAGAATTACTCCATCCTAGGAGGATCTGAATCACCCAAAATAGGGTAGCTGTGCAGCTATCAGTGGATGCAATATATGCGTTTTGATGCTGGAAGATATGATATAGCAAGTGAACAGACCACCTCAAATCCAAGAATTACAATAGCAATGGGGGGGGGGAAGCCCAGTTCTAACTCTGCTCTGGCTTCAGCCAAAATGGCACAAAGTTAGAAAAAAAGCTGGCTCAGATGTCGAAAAGCACAGTCTCCATGCAGTTGGGCAGATATGGTACAGCAGGTGGAAAGGCCTGTCCTCTCAATTACATCTACCCCATGGGACTTTGTAAGGAAAGCACCACATATATTGTCTGAGTCTAGATTTCACTGGAATCTCCGAAAGCTAAGTGTTGTAGGGTTGGGACTAGTCACTATTTTGATAAAAGAGGACAGGAAATCCGAGGACTATAGAGGGGTAAAGCAAAAGTCCTCTATCCTGGAAACAGGCAATCCCTCTATAGACATAGCCATGATGTCCCCAGGAATCAAGTTCAAAGTGAAAGAGACTTTACTCTCACACTTGTTTATAAAATACTTATAAATATATCCAAGTGTTAATTCAAGTAGTGCAAAAGGAAAATGGGATGTGGAAAAAGCAAGATAAAGGCCTTCTTCATGATTACATGGAATTTGCCAATGCCAATCCCACATGTAAGTCAGAGAGAGGAGGAGCAAACAATACTCAATTGAATGGAGAAGGGAATTTCTCACCTCTCCTAAAGCTGCCAAGTATTATAGTGCTGCTGGAAGAGGAGGACAACAATTATTCCTGGTTAAACTGGGACCTGGATGTCAATTAAACTGAGTTAAGCTTGGTTGTCACATTAAATATATCCCTCTGGCTTCTGTTCAAGTTACTCTTAAGTCTTATGGCTTTAATATAAAGTAAACTGCACTGAAAAGGGTTATACCTTGGGTTCCAACGATTTCCATGTGAAGATGTGCTAGACCGCTGGCTATTGAAAATGTCAGCTTAATCATTTCATCAGCTGTCACAGTGTTGCTGTTTAAGTAGTCAAACAAAGAGCCCTGCTCATAATATTCAGTTACAAGCCACAGTTGAGTCCAAGTCCCATTGTCTATGGAGAAAGATTACAAAAACACATAGAGGTTTAATAATTCCAAGGTTCATGAGATTTGCAAAACCTGTTGATTTTTGGTAGGAAAGATTTGGCAATAAGAGAATACTAACATGGCTACATAAAACATACTAGAATTGAGTTTTACATCTTAAAGGATCAATCCTCAACACTGCGGAGTAAGCCTCACTGAATGCAAAGGCTTGTTTCCAAATAAACATGCATGTGATGAGCTATATT
>NW_015396099.1:0-5930 GCF_001527695.2 Protobothrops mucrosquamatus
GCAGGCCAGGGCCCTTCAGGTTTGGAACAGGGTAGGCAGAGTTCAGGCGAGGAGCAAGCCCCCCACCACCTGATCCTAGAGCAGTGGTGGCGAACCTATGACAGGCGTGCCAGAGGCGGCACTCAGAGCCCTCTCTGTAGGCACTCGCGCCACCACCACCAGCAACAGGTCCATCAGGCCACCACTGCCGCCCGGAGCAAGAGCCCTGCCCAGCACAAAGAGGCGAAGCGGCCAACTAGCAAGTTCGAGTAGAGGTGGTAGAGCAGATGTCAACCAACCATTGTCGATTGGTGTACTGGAAGAAAAGGGAGGGGGAAGCATTTTACATGCATGTGTGTGTGCACGGGGACGTGAGCACACATGTGCTGCAAATGGGGTGGGGCTAGTGCCTGCGTGATACTCACCAGCCCTGCCCCATTCTTGCATGGTGCTGCGCCTTATATCTGCACCCCACGGCACGGCCGTTTTTGCGCCTTGCAGCACGGTGGCCCATTTTTGCGCCCCTTTGGTTTTTGCATGCCAGAGGTGGCACTCAGAGGCGCCTCCCTGCCCCCCCAATGAGGGCACCACGATGTTGATGCGGCCCTGGCACTTTGCGATAAATAAGTGGGTTTTGGGTTGTGGGTTGGGCACTCGGTCTCTAAAAGGTTCGCCGTCACTGTCCTAGAGCAAGGAGAGCAGAGAGGAGGAGAGAACAACGGAGGCAGGCTCACTTGCTCAGGAGGAGAGCATCCCGCCCCACTCCACAAGGCACACCTGGGGAGTAGGTATTTAAGGAGACGCTGTGGGGTGGGGCATTTGCCAGGAACAAGCGTGGGATCTTGAGATTGTTGTGACTTGTGCTCTTGTAAGCTGGACACTTTGTATTCCGGACCAGTTTGTTTCCTGCTTCAGGACCACAGACTACCTTCCTGATCTCTCCTTGCAGTCTGCAGTTTGCAGTTCGCAGGCAAGCTGAGAGTTAAAAGGACTCTTTCCCATTTTCTTGTTATCTGTCTTGCCTTGAGAACAGTGCAAACATCCCTGGCTGTATTGTTTGAACTGGTGCCAGCATATGTGGGAGCTTTTGGGTGAACATTGGCAGTGATTAAAAGACTGTTGCCCTTGCCAGCCGACTGCTTTGCCTCCATTCGGGGCCCTGGGTCATCACGCTATGCCAAAGGAAAGCTAATTGACACTGGATTTGGATTACTTATTTCTCTGAGGTTAGTCATGGGAATGCTCACTCAGCAGAAGTGTGAAATCACTCATTTCTGCTCAAAGAATGCAGAGTTCTTATTTTTGTCAAGAGTACCACCATGAGGGTGGCATTTATATATATATAAATGCCAAAGCAGGGAAGGAATGGGGGTGGGGAGGAGGGAGGCAAGAGCGTGTCAGCTTGCGAAAGGACAATCAGGAACTGAACGCAGGAAGATCGTTTGGGCCCGGTCATGAGGTCTAGGAGTCGGGTGCAAAAGGCACCACTCCTATAAACAGCCATCCCATTGACTGCTAGTCACCCTGATGATGCTGGCAGAAGGCCGGCGAAAGCTAGGTGTTTTAACTGTATTAAACTTTTGTAGTTTTTAAATCTCCTGGTGGTCTCACAGTTTGTGGTTTCCTGAACATGGATTTACCCAGGAGTCAACCTTCTGTTTTTAGGATTTTAAACAACATATATATATATGACTCAAAACCTAAAACACTCCATTTTGGCTGTATTTATTTACTAGGTCTATGCAGGGCTCCAGATTTAATCTTTTTTAAAAAAAAATGTTTCAAAGTGCATGGGAGCTCAGAAGAAGTCTTGCTCTTGAAATAGCTGTGCTCTGATTCAGGATTAAAATGTTCCTCTTCAGGTTATCTTATGCTTCTTACTGACCCACCTGAAGATCTATGCACCGTTCATGGTTAGAGTGGAGTGAAGTTTCAATTCAGACATTTGAAAGGCAATTAACTGAAGGTCTCAATCAAACGATGGTCTGACCTGGATCATCAAATCAAAGCAGTGAATTGAAACGGGTGCCTTCTCATTCATTGGATGATACAAATTATTTCTCTTTGTTAAATTGCATTGATGATATAGATTGGAACTAATCTGCATATGCAGAGAGAGAAAAAAGAGAGAGAGAGACAGACAGAGACAGAGAGATAGAGATACTGCTAATTATAAGAAAAATCTCACTGCATTCGTTGTGATCTATTTTAGGGATAGCATTGTGCTATGAAACATTCTTTGACAACTTGGGGAATAGAATAGAATAGAATAGAATAGAATTATGGGATAGAATAGAATTATGGGATAGGATAGAATTATAGAATAGAATAGAATAGAATAGAATAGAATAGAATAGAATAGAATAGAATAATTGGAAGGGATCTTGGAGGTCATCTAGTCCAACCCCCTGCTCAGGCAGGAAACCCTATACCATTTCAGACAAATGTTGTCCAATCTCTTCTTAAAAACTTCCAGTGTTGGAGCATTCACAGCTTCTTTTTTTAAAAAAAGATTTTTAAAAAGAGGTTAGACAGCCACTGGTCTGAGATGGTATAAGTTCTCCTGCTTGAGCAGGGGGCTGGACTAGAAGACCTCCAAGGTCCCTTCTAGCTCTATTCTATTCTGTTCTGTTCTATTCTATTTTATAGGCATGATGTTCCACTGGTTAATTGTTCTAACTGTTGGGAAATTTCATCTCAGTTCTAGTTGCTAGGTTGCATTTTATTCCATTGTTATTAGGCCAAGCAGTTTTGTTTTGTTTTAAAAAAAATATTTTGCATTGCACTGGGCATCTTTAAGCACCAAGGTAGAAACCAGCAGCTGTAGCAGGAATAACAGAATGTCTGTTATGCCCTACCCTGATCTGATTATTCAATATCATTGCTAATTTTTCTGCAGGAGTTATGTTTAGCATGCATTATAATTTTTCCCAGAAGTTACCCCCAGACTCTTTAGACATCCATGTCTCAAGCAGAAAATCAACCCTGGTAGTGCTCAGGTGCTTATGTCATGTCTGCCATAAATATTGTGTATTGCCAAATGGATAGTTAAACTATAGACTTAATCCCATCCCTACACCACCTTGAGTATGAGTTTATTTCCTGTACATGTATTTATGTGTTACTTTTGGTTCTCTGGCTATTATATGGAGATGGGAAATTCTGTGCCTTCCATTTGCTAACCACCAAATGTCTCTATTTATCTAGGCTAGGAAAAGGATTGTAATATATCGGTAGATGAGTTAATCAAAGTTGTGTCCAGATAAAATTCAAGTTATAGTGGTAACCATTTTAGGATACGGAAGATTTATTTAGATATGACTGGACTTGGTTTCCTGTGATTTTCACAAAATTATTTTGTTTGGTTGATAGGAGAGATTGTGGGGAGATGACTCTGTCTACATTATGAAATACAAAGCGAGAGTAATGCCTTCAGACATTGTGGGTGCTTCATCACTAGAGGTTTTCAAGAAGAGACTGGACAGCCACTTCTCTGAAATAATATAGGGTCTCTTGCTTGAGCAGGGGGTGGACTAGAAGACCTCCAAGGTCCCTTCCAGCTCTATTCTGATTGATTGGTTGATTGAAATGGTTGTCCAATCTCTTCTTAAAAACCTCAAATGTTGGAGTAACACCCGCAACTCTGGAGGTTGTGGATGAACATTATGAACAATTATGAACATTGTGTATGTTATGAACAAGATTTCCATGCCAATGATGTCTTGAAAATGAGCTTGTTATTACCGCATGCGTATGTTTGTCATTTCTTCCGTTTTTCTCAGGTGCAAAGAAGGCTACCAAGGAGTCCGCTGTGACCAATTTTTGCCGAAAACCGACTCCATCTTATCAGATCCAAGTACGTCTCTTCTTTTCTTTTTTCCCCTCTCTTCTTCTGCCTTTATTACTTACCGGAGGTAACAGCCCTTGCAAAGCATTTGGTATAATCCGACAGAGATAGCTCTTCTTCCTTTTAATATGCTTCCAGGGTATTCTTCTGAGTCATTGTATACTGAATTGACAGCAAAAGTTAGGTTACATGTGAATATTTATGCTCCTTTAAAAGAAGAAGAAAACTTGATTTATTAAGTCAATGGACCGTATCAAAAACATGAAGCTGATTCAAAAATTCAAATAGGTACACAGAAAGTAAAATTTCATAATAAAAAAAGATACAAGAGGGACATTCTTCTGAATTATATATATACTGAACTGATGGCAAAAGTTGAGTCACACCTAGTTATTTTACTACACTGTTATTCTGGTTATTGCTTTTTAATTTAGTATGGTTTTCATCTAGTCTTACATTATGAATGGTTGACAAATTAGGCAACACACGAGTCAGCTTTTCCATTGTTTCTAGAATGAACATATGTCTGACTGCACACATAATTGAAAATATATATATTTTCCTCAAGGTAGAACCATGTAAGAAAGTAGTAACCTTGATGAAGAAGCAACATTAGACTTACAGTATCCAGTTCTAGTGTCACCATGCATACGATGATCCAAGAGTTCAAGATATCAAAATTTCACTTGGTTGCTCTCAAGTTTTAGAAGATTCCTTTTGGTAGGTAACCTGTACTGGAGCCCACACCTTCAGATTTAATTCATGGCATGGGTCCATTACCCCACTGCCATTGGCACATACCAGTCTTGCCAACAGAGGAGGCATGCTGTGAGTCCTGTCAGCCCAAGTATTCCAGTGAGGTCCAGGAGGAGGGCTTTATCTGCTGTGGCTCCTGCCCTCTGGAACATCTCCCCCCCATGTGAGGTTGGCCCCAACCATCCTATCTTTTCATAAGGGTCTAAAGACATAGCGGTGCCAGTCGGCTCGGTCCCCAGTTGGGGATCAGTGCAATGTAGATGGTTCATTGAGTAATAACAGGTCCCACCTTCTCCCCCATGTGTTTTGGGTTTTAATGTTTGTTTTTAACAGTGCCCTTTGCTCTGTTTGCAAGGATTATTGGGACAACAATGATAAAGAACACCTGGTTATTTTATAGTATTAAGAGCCATGGTGGCCAGCAGTTCGACAGTTCGAGTCTCACCGGGTCAAGGTTGACCCATCCTTCCAAGGATGGGGCAAATATGCTGACACTGTAAACCACTTAGAGAGGGCTGTAAAGCATTGTGAAGTGGTATATAAGTCTAAGTGCTATTGCTATTGACTCAGCCTTTCATCCTTCCTAGGTCAGTAAAATGAGGACCCAGATTGTTGGGGGCGATACTCTGTAAACCGCTTAGAGAGGGCTGTAAAGCACTGTGAAACAGTATATAAGTCTAATATGCTATATATAATATATACTATTGTATATAATATATACAGTAATATATAATTGCTATGGCTATTTTAACTTTTTATGTTTTAGCTTTTATGTCATTGTTAAGCTGCCCAGAGTTAACTTATGGGAAGGTAGGAGGCCAATAAATTTTATAAACAAACAAACAAATAAAATCTAATTTTATCCACAAAAACATTGGATTGTACCTCTGTTCAAAACTGTGTCTGAACTATGGACAAAATGAGGCTTTTTATATAGCAGAGATGGCAAACCTTTTAGAGACCAAGTGCCCAAACTGCAACCCAAAACCCACTTATGTATCATAGGGTGCCGGGTGGGTGTGGCCCATTGGGTGGGCATTGCCCATTGGGTGGCCGTGGCTGTGGTGGTAACGGCAGACTGGGTGGGAGTAAAAAGTTCAATCAATCAATTCCAACTTTGCAAGATTTTTTTTTTCCCACGAAAAAAAATAGGGGACACGAGCCTGGCTCCAGGGAATTATAAACGCTTCTTTGCGGGAGGGTGCCTTCCCCGCAGCCCTAAAGGAGGCGGTGGTGAGGCCCCTCCTTAAGAAGCCCTCCCTGGATCCAGATGTGTTGGCAAATTATCGTCCAGTCTCCAACCTACGCTTTGTGGCGAAGGTTGTTGAGAGTGTGGTTGCACGGCAGT
>NW_015396099.1:7188-8750 GCF_001527695.2 Protobothrops mucrosquamatus
CTTGCAGGACTGGCCTAGGGTAATTTTTAGGGGGGTTTTAATTATATTTTAAAATTTGACAAATATTTAAATATTCCTTTTAATTAATTTTAAATTTGTATTGTTTTGTATGTATTTTAAATAGATTGTCAGCCGCCCTGAGTCCTACGGGAGAAGGGCGGGATATAAATCCAAAAAATAAATAAATAAATAAATAAATTGATTGATTGATTGAACCTTTTTTTTTTTATTATTTTTGCACACGGTGGTGGAGGCCTAAAGCGAAAAGGTTTTATAAAACCCAGCTGAAGACCTAGGACTGGGGCGACGGCGCGCGTGCCCACAGAAAGGGCTCTGTGTGCCACCTGTGGCACGCGTGCCATAGGTCCGCCACTATTGTTATATAGCATTGGAGAGAGTGGAGATCACCTCAGGGCATCCAAGATTTGACAAATGTTGCTTTTTTTCTGGATAAAATGGCAAAGCTTCATCACCCCTGCTGGAAACGAGTTCAGCTGAGCTGAAATCTTAGCATGTTTCACAGGAAGTGAAGTAAATATTTTAAAGCTTGTTACCGAGACCAGTTCCATTCAAAATATTGTTTAGGGATTGCTGTGTTTACAAATTGTGGGAAAGGCTGGAAGTGTTTTCCGTTTTAAAAAAAATGGGCAGACATCATGTGAAATGTTGTGCAGAGTCTCAAAACAGTATTACGGGGTTTATTACAGGACAGATTCAGGACAAGCTCAAGAAAAAAAACACCAACATTTTCACTTGAAGCCTTCCTGTTTTTCATTCCTTCTAGGTGTCAAAGGATTATAAAACCCCAAATTCTCAGTTCAGCACGGTTTCCTGTGACAGCTTTGGGACATACAACAGTGTTAGAGAAAAAGTTTGTGATAAACATACGGATCACCTATTGTTATCCAGCCTTCCCTCAGATATGTGTAACAGACATTGTTATGTGAGATTTTGCTTGCAATCTCCTGCTAGATCAGCCCTTAAAAATAGACCAGGTTAGGAAACAGATACTGCTAGAAATACCAGCACTCTAACGTTATGGATGTACGTACAATTACATCTTTAAAGATGGGCTGTGTCTCTTTCCCTTCTTCTTATGCTGAAGAAAGTGAAGGTGGGACAGTCTTGAGTTTCTTTCTCACCCTTTCCTGTTTTTTGGGGTCCCAAAAGCTGTCCATACCTTCTTTCAACCCATCTCTGTGATCCACTATACCTGTCCATCTTCTATTTCATCTTATAGGTTACTTCACTCTTAAGCAGTACAATTTAGAAATTTGGAATCCTTCCTTCCTTCTGTTATATCTTCAGTTCTTTAGGCATTGAATGAGGCAGAGTGTTGAAACAGTAATAAGTTTATTAACTCAGAACAGAAGCAGCCCTAAATGCTGCTGCACAGCTATTTATACAGTTAGCCTCTAGGTGGCAACCAATAGGTTTAAAGTAACAGTTTCCCGCCCCAAACCTCATTATCAGCTTGGAGACAGCCAGTCTGGCTTTCAGTAACAGCAACTGTTAAACAATACAGCAATATAGGTCAGACATTAAGCAAGTGATTTAAAACA
>NW_015396100.1:0-2241 GCF_001527695.2 Protobothrops mucrosquamatus
ACCAATCTCATTTATTTCTTCTTCCACTACACTATAAATATCCTAGTTAAAATAAAATCTTAATCTACTCTATACATGTATAATCTCACAGTCGATCAATCTCTTTGTATTAACAAAATAATGTTAAACCTTAATTCATTTCAATTCATTACACAAACTTCAAATTTCATCCAATTGATTATCATGCCTTATCACATCTATGTTATCGTACAAAAAGGTCGTCTTACTAATGTAAAACACTCCATTAATTATTGAAACCATCCCAATCTAAAAAAATCAACATTTTTTCAATTCCAATACATAATTTTCATCAAAATAAATCTATTATTCCAAAAAGTACATTCTTAATCTATTTAAAATATCTATTCTAAAAATCACCCTCCTGTATATATATTTATGTTTTTTCTTGCTTCTAACTCTAAATCATAATCCTTAAAACATAATCCTTAAAAAGAGAAACTTTTGATGACAAGATAAGGCAGAGCAAAATAAAATTTCTCTCTCAATACATCCCACATTCATAATCCCAATTGGAGCATACTTGCACCTTTTTTTTTTTTAAGGAAATCCCTTAGAAAATTTAAGGATTTGGGCTTTCGCAAATGAAAGAAGCCCATTTTGAGGTCCAAGGGATGAAAAAAAAAGGAGAAAGAAGAGAAAACATTACATGAAACTCCTTTTATTTTGGATTTTGGAGCTCTGAGGACAATATTCTTCAAAGGACAAAAGTTCGGTTATCAGCTTTTTGCTACTCAACTTCTGGAAGACAAAAGAAAAAAGCAAGTTAAATAGTAGCGCGAAAGACATTTGCAGCGGGATTCAGAGAGGTATCCTTGTAAATCATTTTACGCTGGCATGGTGAAAATTTTATTTGGTGGCAACAGCTGGAGCCTTACAGCTTCTAGAGGACTCTATTTACTCAGAGAGGACTTTAAAGGCAGAAAGAAGAATTTCTCAAGCATTTCTGAAATGCAAATTGTTTGGGATGGTGAGATGGGAGGCAACTCAACTCAACCCAATCAACCAACCAAGCAATCATTTCCTATCTAACCTGGAGCTTCCTTCCTTCCCTGCCCTTGAATAATGAAGTCAGAATTCTTGTTTTAGTACAGGCAGCCCTCAACTTACATCAGGTCATTTGGTTGATCATTCAAGCTTACAACAGCACTGAAAAAAAGTGACTTCTGACCGTTTTTCATACTTATGACCTTTGCAAGCATCCCCACGGTCACGTGATCAAAATTCAGATGCTTGGTGACTGACTCATATTTACAACGGTTGCAGTGTCCTGGGGGGGTCACGTGATCCCCTTTTGCAACCTTCTGACAAGCAAGGTCCATGGTGAAGCCAGATTCACTTAACAACTGGATTACTAGTTTAATGTCTAGTTCAATGAAGAGAAGGACGAGGGGGGACATGATAGCAGTGTTCCAATATCTCAGGGGCTGCCACAAAGAAGAGGGAGTCAAGCTATTTTCCAAGGCACCTGAAGGCAGGACAAGAAGCAATGGATGGAAACTAATCAAGGAGAGAAGCAATCTAGAACTAAGGAGAAACTTCCTGACAGTGAGAACAATTAACCAGTGGAACAACCTGCCTCCAGAAGCAGTGAATGCTCCAACACTGGAAGTTTTTAAGAAGAGACTGGACAGCCATTTGTCTGAAATGGTATTAGGGTTTCCTGCCTGAGCAGGGGGTTGGACTAGATGACCTCCAAGCTCCCTTCCAAATTATTATTATTATTATTATTATTATTATTATTATTATTATTATTATTGTTGTTGTTGTTGTTGTTGTTGTTGTTGTTGTTGTTGTTGTTGTTGTTGTTGTTGTTACTAACTTAACAGCTGTGGTAAGAAAGGTCATAAAATGGGGCAAAACTCACTTAATGAACTGTCTTGCTTAGCAAGATAAATTTGGGGCTCAGTTGGGGACATTTATTTATTTATTTATTTAACAGGATTTATATGCCGCCCTTCTCCCCATGGGACTCAGGGCGGCTCACAGCGTATTAAAACATCATACAAAAAATTTCCCCTACTAAAACCAATTAAAACCCAAATATTGGTAGCTGTGGCTCTTTAAAATCGTTAAAAATTGTCCCTATTTAAAACTCACCCTAGGTCAGGCCCGCTTGTTGAAAAAGCCATGTCTTGAGGGCGCGGCGGAAGGTTAAGAGATCCGGAATCGTCCGGATCTCGGGGGGTAGTTCGTTCCAGAGGGTGGGGGCACCCACAGAGA
>NW_015396100.1:3879-8749 GCF_001527695.2 Protobothrops mucrosquamatus
ACTGCTCTCTAGGCGTCTTTTCCGACGTTTCATCTCTCTCAGCCCCTCGGTAAACCAAGGGGATGGTCGAGATCCACGTCGGGTCAGAGGCCGCAAAGGCACGACTCGGTCCAATGCTGCGGCGGCAGTTGTCTCCCATGCCGCCGCCTGATTTTCCGCCGAGTCGTGGACCAGATCCTCCGGATATGGCCCAAGCTCCGGATATGGCCCAAGCTCCATCAGGAACCTCTCAGGGTCCATCAGTCGCCTGGGACGGAACCATGAGGACAACCTGTAGTTACCCTTTTTTCCCCAAAAAGTATAATTTAGGTGGGTGGGCAAATTACCCCTCCCCAACTACATAAGTGAGGGTTGCCTTGCAAGACTGTCTCCTCCCAATTAAATTCCAGAGCTGCTATCAGATTCCAAACAACTCTTTTGCCACACCGAGATAATTTCTGGAGGCAATACACCTGGCTGAGCCAGAGCAGTGATTAATTTTATGAGTTTAGGGTGCAGTCATCACTCAGAAAGAGAGGTTGGGATGATGGATGAAGGGTAAAGCAGAGCCTGATCGGACATGGCCCATGAATCTGTTCTACATCACCAGCTCCTTTGATCACTGGCAAAGGTCCAGGGATACCTCTTTGCATCTGTCCAAAATAAACAATGCTACTATATATACTTTCCTTCCCCTCCTGCTCTCTGCCTGTAGACTCATTCCGTGGAAGTAGAAGGAAAACAAAGATGACAGGAGATTACACACACACAGACACACACACAAATATCTATGTGTGTATGTGTGTGTGCGCACACAAATATATATTTGTATGTATCTCTATCTATCTATCTATCTATCTATCTATCATCTATCTATCTATCTATCTATCTATCTATCTATCTATCTATCTATCTATCTGTTCCGAATGCCAATGTGTGAAAAGCAAACAATATTTTGACATGGACATGGGTGTGCTTTGTGTTAGGAAAACATCCTGCCATCTTGTCCATGAATGCATAATATTGTTCTCATGACGAAGTCGCAACCAGCGCCTAGAAGATAGCTATTTGATTCACTCTGGATAGTAATAGCCATAGCCCTTAGACTTATATACCGCTTCACAGTGCTTTACAGCCCTCTCTAAGCAGTTTACAGAGACAGCATCTTACCCCCAACAATCTGGCTCCACATTTAACCAGCCTGAGTCAACTTTGAGCTGGTCAGGATCAAACTGCTGGCAGTCGGCAGAATTAGCCTGCAATATTGCATTCTAACCATTGCGCCACCGCGGTTGTGATAGTTTCTTCTTTGTGTCCATCTGTCTGTCGCAATCTCAGAAGGGACATGACACCAGGTGGACCAGCTGCTTAGGCTGCCTTTGTAGTCCTCTTTCTTTCTTTCTTTCTTTCTTTCTTTCTTTCTTTCTTTCTTTCTTTCTTTCTTTCTTTCTTTCTTTCTCTCTTTCTTTCTTTCTTTCTTTCTTCTTTCTTCTTCCTTCCTTCTTCTTCTTCTTCTTCTTCTTCTTCTTTCTTTCTTTCTTTCTTTCATCTTTCTTCTCTTTCCTTCCTTCCTCTTTCTTTCTTTCTTTCTTTCTTTCTTTCTTTCTTTCTTTCTTTCTTTCTTTCTTTCTTTCTCTTTCTCTTTCTTTCTTTCTTTCTTCTCCTTGCTTCCTTTCTTCTTATTTCTCCCCCTCTCTCTTTCTTTCCTCCTCCTTCTCCTCCTCTTCTCTCCCTCCTTCCCCCACAAACATGGGTGTGTACATGTCTATAGCCCCCCCCCATATATACACACACATGGATTCTTTGCCAGCTTGCCAGCATCTTCTGCTTTAACAGGAATGCCAGGGATGGGAAAACCTCCGGGTAATCTTTCCCTGTCAAAGCCCGTGTGACTGTGAGATCCCAGCCCCTTTTTCCGCAGTGACAATGTCGGCCGGAAGGAAAATCTCGGCCCGGGAGTCACTTCCCCAGACCTTTGCTTTGTACCTCAATTAGCAAAGTACAATTTGGATAACTGAAAGCAACTGTTCCTTTAATTTTTATCACATATTTCTCTTCCACTGTTCTTAACCCAATACTGTCCCCTGCAGGGTAGAAATGAATCAGATCTCCAGGATCAGAAATAATGGTATTAAGTTGAGCCTGCATGTAGGTGAGACCCCTACCCAGGAGATATAAATTTAATGAATAAAATAAATAAGTGAACGTGTGTATGTATATGCACGTGAAAAAGACACAGAGGATCTGTGGGTTTTACCCTCTTCAGCCTTTGGAGGAGAACCACGTGTTTCCCCTCTACCGATAGTCCTCAGCTTATGGCGACAGTTGAGCCCCAAATTTCTGTTGCAAAGCCAGACATTTGTTTCCCCTTGACTTTGTTTGTTAGAACAGGGGTCCTCAACCTTGGCAACTTTAAGACTTGTGGACTTCAATTCCCAGAATTCCTCAGCTGAGGAATTTTGGGAGTTGAAGTCCACAAGTCTTAAAGTTGCCAAGGTTGGAGACCCCTGTGTTAGAAGGTCACAAAAGGGGATCACGTGACCCTGGCATGCTGCGACCGTCATAAATATGAGCCAGTTGCCAAGCATCTGAATTTGGATCCGGTGACCATCACAATGCCGCAACCATCTTAAGGGTTAAAAACCAGTCCTAAGTCACCATTTTTTCAGTGCCATTGTAACTTTGAACGGTCACTAAACGAACTGCTGTCAGGCGAGGAGTGCCTGTAATCTCAAAACAGAAACCTTACACAAGCGAGGGTGCCGACTGTGTTCTCCCACTCGCTTAACTCTCTCAAAGTCTCGCCTTTCGATGTCTTATTCATTTACCTGCTGGAGTGTCACTCTTCAGTAAAAGGTGCCTTCCAGAATGCCAGCCACCCACCCAGCCCGAGATACAACAGAATACCCTTGTGTTTTAAGAGCAGGATGGATTTGGGTTTACCCCAAAAAGCTTCACCCTGCGATGGAATTCAAAGGACCCCAATCCCAAAAAAATAATAATAATCCAGAGGCATTTTTGGAGGAGACTGCAGGATAAAAGAAAGAGAAGAAGTTACCATCCAAATTGAGGTTGGTTCTGCTGCTAGTTTTAGGCCTCTAACTCGACGGTCAGCACAACGTGTGGTGTCACGTTTCCTTCTGAAAACCATGTCACCACATATGAATGCGGGCGATGCCAAGAACGAACTTTCCCGGCTCCTATCTGATATATACGAAACCCAGCTAATGTTTCTCTCCTTCCCCCCCCCCCTCTCTCTCTTCCAATTCTCCATCGCCTTTGCTCTGTTTTGCTTTCTGTCTCCGAGCTTCATTGAGTTCATCCTTGCTTTGAAGTCTCTCCCCAAAGGCAGGCAGAGCGGCCACTTAGAGTTTTAATGGACTTCCTCGTAGGTTAGCTTTATCGGGTTCCCTATGAAGAACAGCTGCTGGCTTGTGGTAGGGGAGCTGCTGAAAGAAAACTGGCCAGACAGGACAAAGGACCAAGGAATTCCAGGCCCAAAGGCATGCCTTTAATGGAATCTTCCTTCCTTAGAGTCTTTTTATTTTGTTTTGTTTAGAAAGTTGAGCTATTTAGAGACCAGACTGTCTTGTGGCCTTGCAGGGCAATATTAGATTTTTTTTAAAAAAAACCTAGTGACTTATTCTGGATTAGTTTTTTGTAATTGTCACCACATTACAACAACAACAAAAAAGATGTTGAGACTTTGGAAAAAGTGCAGAGAAGAACAGCTAGGATGATCAAAGGCCTGGAGACTAAAACACATGAAGAACGGTTGCAGGAACTGGGTATGTCTGGCCTAGAGAAAAGAAGGACATGATAGCAGTCTTCCAATAGTTGGGGGGCTGCCACAAAGAAGAGGAGATCAGCCTATTTTCCAAAGCGTTAGAAGGCAAGACAAGAAACGATGAATGAAAACTAATCAAGGAGAGAAGCAAGCTGGAATTAAGGAGAAACTTCGTAATAGTGAGAACAATTAACCAGTGGAACAGCTTGCCATCAGAAGTTAAAGATGCTTCATCACTGGTGGGTTTTAAGAAAAGACTGGACAGCCACCTGTCTGAAATGGTATAGGGTCTCATGCTTGAGCAGGGGGCTGGACTAGAAGACCTTCAATGTTCCCCTCCAGTTGTATTCTGATTGAAAAGTTGCAGAGTGCTCAGCGGGTGCCTGGAGTCTATGGTGATGTGGGATCGAAGCTGTGTACACACACAGAAAACAAAGAGGAAGAAAACAAGATTTCCATCTGAAATACAGATATCGTTTCGGTTGGAATATTTGGCTTTATGACATTCCCAAGGAGCAGAATTATCTTCCTGTCTTCAAGTTCTTCCCCGAAATCCCCTAGACTGCATTTGCTTCGAGAAGAGAGGGCTGATTTAAATATCCCTCTCCGTATAATTATTGCAAACATATTCAGTTAAACTAATATAAATTAACTCCCTCCCAGCCATCGGGGATTGGCCTGTTGCCTTGATTTGGAAGGCAGCGCTGATATGGAAAAAAAAAATGCCAGTGGGCCTCAGGGCAAGCTAATTGCTTAAAAGACGGTTTTGTTTTCTTCGGTACAATGGAGAACTCTTCTAGAACAAGACAGAGACGTGCAAAAGAGAGCCACCAAAGGGAAGGAAAACGCGACGGCCTCACGTTATGTCCCCGGATACAAATAGGGGACATTCAACCTGTCAGAGGAAGAAAGGAACCCGTATGAGAAGTAATTAAATCCTGTGTTTCGGGACTTGAGAAAGATGCTTACCACACCGATCTTCCGGTGGACACATTTCATATTCCATCTATTAAACTCTTCTGACCTTTCCTTAACACCATTAAAAGATAAAATGTTAATCTACTGAAGAAATGATGCTTGACCTTTGGAGAAAGAAGCACACCG
>NW_015396101.1:0-2975 GCF_001527695.2 Protobothrops mucrosquamatus
TTATGATTTATAAGTTTTCATATGGGGTGATCATAGATCAGGAGAAAGATATGCAAGGGCACCAACTCAGCATTTATAGGATATTATTATAATTTAACTCCTCAGATAATTGAAAATGGTCTTTGCTATAATTTTTGACAATATATTGAAAGAGATGAATATGATATCCATTCCTACTAAACACTGTTCTATATATATATAATGATTGTTCCATGAATCATTTTCTTTTTAGTCTCTGAGAAACCTAGGTGATTTTATTTTACTTATTTTTCCTGCTGCTAATATGAGTTATTATGACTTAACTATTAGATCTGTCAGCAAACAGCAGCTGTACTTTGTAGATTTTTTTCACTAGGGAATGTAGGGGTGAGAAAATCTGCTAGTCAAAGATTACTAGGAAGAAAGGGAGTCCCTCCTACAAGTAGAGAGCAGCTAATATTGACTGCATCATTCCCTCAGGGAAGTTTCCAGGAAGTGCAGAATTGGAAGAATATAGACCAGCTGTTTTGGAAATACACATATCCTTTCCCCCCCACTCCCATTCTCTCTCCCGCACACACAAAGACACACACAGCTTAGAATTGCTTTCCATGTTACCTTTTTCTACATGAAAAGCATTTTCTCAGTGACATTAAAAATATTGCTTATCCACATAGATCACAGGTGTCAAACTCACCACGTCACATGACATGTCATGACATATTGCAACTCTTTTTGCATTGCCGGCAATGGGGTGGCTGCGGCTTCGGTATAATGAAACCAACCCACGGGCTGGCAGTTTGACACCCCTGACATAGATGGTCTCATGACCCCATCTTCATGCCACAAATACATGATTGTAAATTCATTGTACAGGGTTAACTATATGTGAATGTATGAGGATCTGTATGCAGAAATCAAGACTGTTAATGTCACATCAAAATGATATAAGCTTTAACAATTAAAGGTTACAGACAAATATTAATACCAAATCCTAGCTTTGGTGTTTTTTACTCTGTCTCACTTCTTAGGCAATTCTGCGGTCCTAGAAGTGCCAAATCATACTTCCCAGACTGGAAATGGGAGGATACCCAAAATTCAATTGCTTAACAGCTTGTACTTGATAAAGTATTAGAAAACTTGTAAAAATGGGTCTTCCAAATTGTCCACTCATATTTGTGCACAGAAAATATCAGCGGGTAATCTATTTGAATTGTCTCAAGAATAGGATTTTTCTTGCCCTAGGGATCAATAGGTTTATAGATATGTGCTAATTCGAATTCTAGCAATTCACACATGCTTTTCAAACACTTCATAACTAAATGATAATGGTATTTCATATAATATTAAGAATGCCATTAAAATTTGGTTCTCCTTTGAAAGAAATTTTCTGGGCACATTGTCTTTTATTGAACAGGTTGAGAATTTCTTTTGCCTGGTCTTAATATCCACAGATTATTGCTGATATTCATAGTACATTATAACTACTCTGAATAATTTTTGTATGTCACTTCCACATGAATATTTGGTGCAAGTTCAGATGTAGCTCCTGATTTATATGATGTCACAATGTCTGTAGCATTTAAAATCTGAACAGATTTATTTCTGGCTCAGCGGTGGCAAAAAAAACCCTAGTATTTTATTTTGCTGTATTCTGAAATATAGAGTATTATGAGTAGTGTGGTTCCCCATTGGCATTCTTGCCTTATTGTTGCCTCTGGCTCCAAAATTCAAGGCAACTATTATTATTCTTCACCACCCCCAATAGAGCTTCCACTTATAATATAAGTCTGATAAATGGGAATTGCTTGCAAAACCAAAATCACAGCCTGAAACTTTGCAATTGGCTAGTCTCCTGCTGAACAGAGCTGTGCAAAGCTTCAAAGGGGCACTTCACTTTGACTAGGATTGATCAAAGTGCTTCTTGAAAGCACCCAGATGAAAAGTCCCCAAGCTTATAAGCAATGGAGCTCCATAATAGTGACTTTTGTTCATTCAGAAAAGCCACTTTTCTTGACTTTGCAACTAGTTAAGGCAGATCAACTTTAATTGTTTTCTCTGAAATGTTGAGATGGAGTGAATAATGTATTGAGCAAAAAGCACCTGGTCAAAGAATAACATGTCCATTTGCCACACCCATATATCAAACAGAAAAGGAAAACAGAACTTTTATAGGTAGTCCCTACTTATCAACTACTCATTCAGTGACTGTTCAAAGTTGCCACAATGCTGAATGAATAGTACTTATGACCAGTCCTCAAAGTTCCAGCCATCACAGTGCCCCCACAATCACATGATAGGAGCTCAGATGCTTGTCATATGTATGACAGTTGCAGCATTCCACAGTTGGATGAGCAAACTTCCTTACTGGCTTCCAGAGGAAAGTCAATGGGGAAGCTAGCAGGAAAGGTCATAAGTCACTCCAATAAGGCCCCCAGCCTTTCTGCTCTTGCACTGCACTTGTCATCCAGGTGTTAGCGTTTTTGCACTCACACAGGGCCTACATCAGCCTTACCAACATCTCCTTGGACTTCCTTCCCCCTCAATGGCACCTATACACCCTGGGACTCCTGCCATTTCCCACTTAATGACCTACACATCTTGGGATTACGATGGCAACCAGGTCTGCTGGGATTGTCATTGATAAGAGCAATGTCATTGTGATGTCATACTTTGCAACTACATCACTTAGCAACAGCAATCCCAGTCTAAACTTCCATCATAAATCAAGGACAGTCTATACTCACTTGTAGAGTTACAAGTTATTTTACAGTCAAAATAACTTTCTATATTTATATTTATTTATTTATTTATTTATATTTAAACTTCTATGCCGCCCTTCTCCCCAGAGGGACTCAGGGCGGCTCACAGCATGTTAAAAAAACAACACAAAAAAACATTTCCCCTATAAAACCAATTAAAAAACAAATATATTAATGGCTGTGTCATATTTAAAATCTTTAAAAAATTTTAAAATTATTCCCTATTTAAAATTC
>NW_015396101.1:3164-8749 GCF_001527695.2 Protobothrops mucrosquamatus
TATGCCATGGAGCGCTTTAAAGGTGGTAACTAACACCTTAAAGCGTACCCGGAAGGCCACTGGTAGCCAGTGCAGCTCGCGCAGCAGCGGCGTTACGTGGGAGCGACGTGTCGCTCCCAACACCGCCCGCGCGGCCGCATTCTGGACCAGCTGAAGCCTCCGGATGCTCCTCATAGGGAGCCCCATGTAAAGAGCATTATACTAACCCAAGGGCATGCTTTAAGCAAGTTAGATTAAAAAGGCATAATTTCCTGTTCATATATACTGCTAACTCATAAGTGGTGGTTTAAAACTTCACCAGCTAGGTTCACACTTCACACTAAAGTCAGAGCAAAACAAACCACATTATAGTTGAGTGCAGTGTGTGAACCCAGCTGTAGTTCCACTAGCAATAAGCACAAAAAACATTTTTCATTCAGTATCACAGGAGCTATATGATTCCTATAGTTTCATATTTCTTTTGCCAGAGAAAGAGACTCTCATAAGATGCAGAGATAAGTTACAGTGTAGATCTGGGTCATTTTTCCCTCGTTGGTGCAAAATTAGTATATTTATTGATACCAACTTTGTAAATTACCGATGGTTATATTCTAAGTACCAGTAAGTGAAACTGAATCCTGTTATTGCTAAGATAACATTCCCTTCAGGCATTATTTTTGTCAGGAAGGAGAACACCTGTTACTGATTTGTCTCTCATAACTTCTAGGTTTTTTGGGGGGGTTGCAAAATATAGTTTTCTATCTTTGGATATGGAGAGGTTAACACAAGCACTTTATAGGAGGTTTACATGAGAAATAATTTTTATAGGCTGTCCTTCAGTTCTGAAAGTTCCTCTCTGTGTAAATTTTATGTCTATGAGGAATCATCTGTGTCATTGTTTTCTCTAGCAATTTATCATAACTACATTCTGCAACCTAACTACATTTCATAACATAAATAATTTCAGTATTGTATCCACAAGGCATTAATGGGAACTCATAAGAGGTTCACAAGAAGTCAGCTTTTGTTGTTGTTCCTTGTGCTATGTGAATAAACTGCCTGTTGGTCTTTTAATAAATATTGTATAATTAATGTATTAAGATGTTCACAGATACACTTTGCACAATAAAATACAAAGAAGGCACCAAACCCAACAAAGCAGATTGTCATTTCTACTATTTTTCCCTGTGTTCTGAAGATTTTTTTCAGAATGGAAATTATATGGATTTGAAAAATATACAGTGAAATATTATATTCCTAAACAAAAACAGTAAAATTAGGTCACAAACTGAAAGTTCATAACAGGCTGCTATGAGCAGATATATTTTAGTTTTGCACCACAGATAATACCTTTTAATAAAGTAGCTATTCAGCTAATATAAAAATACTTCATTTCTCAGTGTCAGCATCACTTCTATATCTTAACAGTGAATCAAATTTCTGCACCTGCACATTAGTGTCTATAATGATTGGCAAAGACTTATGAGAATATATGCAGGGTAAAAGGCTCAGTGCTTTAGTTAATTAGGTCAGTTACTTAAAGATACACAGATGATGACTGTATAGCAGCATCCCCTAAACCTCTGTAGGTTTCTGGAATAAACAATGACATATAAATTAATTTAAAAAGGTATTACATCAAAAAAAATTAAAGAGATATCTGATACATGCAACTAAGTGACCAATAAAATGTAAGTCAATTTTATTTATCAAACCATTATTTAATTTAGCTTAGGATGGTACTCAAATCCTTATCTTCCCTCAACCCATTTTACCTTCACAAGAATTCTATAAAATATGTTAGATTAAAAGTCTAGTAAGTACAAAGCAATCTAGTGAATTTCCTGAATTGGGGAGGAATCAAGTAGGGCCACTCAATCTCCATGCCATTGAAAATATTTAAGCTAAAATGTTAAAAGAAAAAAGGAAAACTATCTACTATTATTTCTATGTCACATTAAAAGGGAACAGACATAAAGATAAGCACATGACAGTTCAGTACTTTAGGTATTAATGTTATAGTCACAGCAGAATTTGACAGAAACCAGCTTCCGGTTTTGCACAGTAGCTCAGAAGCCAAGGGATCGCGGGGCTCCGCACCCTGCAGCTGATTTCTGCATGCTAGGAGACCCTAAATGGGCCTGAAGTTGCCCCGTAGAGGCAACAAAGAAGGAAGGAAGTCCTGCTGATTGTGGAGAGACAGTGGTCAATCCGATCAGTTTGGAAAATCCCTCCAGAAACCAGCAGGAGAAAGGCTAACTTAACTTCAGAGTCTAGCCCAAGCTATAAGCAGCCAAAGCCCAAAAGCATTACTTTAAGCTGACTGTAAACAACATATTTGGAACTGGGTAAGAACAGTGATTTTCTCTCTTCTACTTGAAAATTGATTTCCTGGGGGGAAAAATAACCCAAAAAGCAAAAAGCCTCTGAAAGGGAGAAAGGGGGGATCTTTGCCACCCTCCTACAGATGGAAGTGGTGAATTAAACTTTTCAGGGGGAACAGAAATATAACTGAAATGAAATGAATATAAGACTTAATTTGGATAAGTTTGAAATCAGTGGAATCTGTTAAGATTTTCCTTTTAAATCATGAAAATAGAAGTAAACAATTGTCTATTACTGACTGGTGCTGATATCTAGTGGTGGATGAAAATATACAACAGCAGTTGATTTATTACAGTGACTGGCAAAGCCGAGAAAAAGATAACTTGTTTTTGGTGACCTTCAGTGTGACAAAAAAGAAAGAAAACATTTTGGGCTATCTACAAAATGAGAATTATAAAGTCTAAAAAAAAGAATTGACCTTTCTGGATTACAAATACCAACTTAACTGTGACTCTAAAGCTGTCTGCAGAGAAAGAAAAACCCTGATTTTTAGCTATCATGGAAAACCAGAGATCTGCAGAAAGAATATACCAAGAAAAAACAAATACTTTCCAGAAGGAGGTTTATGCTATGTTGCAACTAATCCAAACAACAATGCTCTCAAACCACGTGGAAATTAAAAATAACTTTGAAAATATAAATGAACACATCTCCAATTTAACTTTACAACACAAAAATTCTCAGAAAATAAAAACAGAGAATGAGCAGAAAAAACAGACAACTGGATACGAGACAGAGGAGAGAGATTTCAAGAAGGAATTTAACAATAGAAGAAAGTATGATTTAACCCAGATGGGAAAAAAACTTACAAGAAATACTGGAGATGGAAAAGATAACCTATACTCTAAGATTACAAGTTAGTTTGAGGATAAGAAAAAAGAGTGGACAAAATGGATTCTGCCATGAGAACTCTGAGAATTTGAGATACAAAAAATGATAAATAAAATCAAGAAAGAATTTGACAGAAACCACCAAAATAATAATTAAGAACAATTCCTAATTAAGGAAGTGGTCTATCCTTTGTGATCAAATGGACAAAATCTGATTTTTTTAAAACATGGAAACAAACCTGAATTGTGACTGTACCTGTAGAATTATAGTCCATAAACAGTTTGCAAATTAAATTAGTATCAGATCTAACTACAGTTAGAGAACAAATCTGTTAACCATCCCATTGGCATATGCAGCAAAAGAAACTCCTGGGACATTATTGTACCAAGAGTATAACTGATAGAGCCATACAAGCACAGAAGAATCGAAGCTAGCTCTGAGGTTTTCGTGTGAAAAACAGCATAGTTAATTTCCCCTCTTCCCCATTTGGGCCACCCATTATCCATTGTCCACCAATCCAATATGTTATTTTCATTTTGGGAAAACAATCTGTGCCTTTGTAAAGTTTTCATTGCACGGCATTGAAGTATCAAGATCTTGTCAGGCTGCAAATGGCTCACATCAATTTGTCACCTCCCTCTCAGCTCCCAATGCATTCCAAGCATTCTCTTCCTTCCTTCATTTCTGCTGTCAAGTTGCGAATAGAGGTGCGTTAAGTGTCAGCCTTGACAAATTCATATTTAGTTCCCCCTCAGACAAGGGTTTCCTAATGTTAAATGTGAATGTAAATTATAGTTGGTTCAACAATGAAGGCTTGGTTTTTTTCAAGAATATTGCCTCAAACATGAGCCCAAATGCACACTGCATTTATTCTTACTTGTCTATATTATCATTGGAGAGTAAGTAGGATAAAAGGACATCTCATTTTATCTTTATTATTGCTTGTTAACAGAAAGCTGAGATATTATTTCTAGTTTTGTATCATACATTAATGTGAAAACTTTAATCATACACACAGACACAGATATATGAAAAACTAATTACACAAAAGTTCCAGAATTGAGCATGAACAATTAGCACTATTTTTCTCAAATTAATAGCTCATTCTATCCAGTTTCATGGACTTACCGGTTTCAAAGCATCTGATTAATACAATTATGTCTTAAACCATTTTGATGGTTCTGCATGAAATGAGCTCTTCTTTATACGGATATTTGACAGACTGATGGTGCTAATCAAATCTTCCATCAAGAACTGTCAACTGTGATAGAGCTAAAGTTCCGGTTGGTTGGATAATCCTGTCAACTTGAAATTGGGTGAAGGAGAAATGTATGTGGAATGTCTGCCAAAAGTTAACACCAGAGAAAAACTGCAGCTAAATGTTGTGTTCCAGAGCCCAGTTCTTTGTGCTTGGGAGTCTCAATGTTTATCTCAAACATAGAAATTACTTATACCAAAACATCCATATCCTAATTATTTCACCTCCCTCTCTCTCTCTCTAAAGATTAACACAATGTAGGCTTAAAAATAAAATTTTATTCTGCCAAAACCCTGAATATTTTCTACCAGTTCATTAATTGGACACTTAGGAGAATCAGGAATTCTTTTTGGAACTCCCATATTTGACCCACCCACTTCTTTTTCTTTCCCATTCATTCCTTGCTTTTTTTTTTTGTCTACCTTCCTCTTCCTATATATATGTCTCTCCCTTTATTCTTTTTTCCACATTTTTTTCCTATCCCATGATAAATTTCTATCAGCTTCCCTCCTTCCTCCCCCAAAAAGTCCATAATTCTTTCACATCTCATTGCCCTTCACTTTCTATGAGAATTCTTTATTTCCTCTCCATCTATGCATTCTTTACCCCAAGACTTTCTTTTGGTATTTTTTGCCTTTTCTGGATAAGAACATAATGCTGGTAAAAATGTGGACATTCCTTGAGGGCACCACAATCACAAACAAATTAGGTAAACTTGCATATTTTCAGATAATAGCTGATGAGAAACAATGCATCGACACTCCATGACAAGGTTTGGAGCTCTTGATAAGCATCTGTCTACCCATTGAAAAGTTGTAGGCCAAGGGTACTGGTAGGAAGCAGGCCGCTCAGCTGGAGGTGAGCAATGGGCAAGTGAGCAAAACCGAAACCATCCTTGCCCTGGTCTGTGGAAAAATTGTCTTCCACAAAAGCGATCCCTGGTGCCAAAAAGGTCAGGACCACTGTTCTAGGTAATCTGATGTTCAGTAATAGATAGTTAAGATAGTTCACATAGAATTATTATTTTCCCATATAAACTTGCAAAGCATTGCTGACTAGTAGAAGTTTGTTTCTTCTTCCTGAAAATGCAATTTTTCTTGCATAAAAGCTGTAAAGAACATGAAATAAAACA
>NW_015396102.1:0-8748 GCF_001527695.2 Protobothrops mucrosquamatus
TGAAGGTTTCCTTTCTGTTAGTTTGCCTGTGAAAATGTAGGAGTGCACTGCAGTTCCTTTGGCCATAAAAAGGATTGGTTTCTCACAGCCTCACTCTTCCCAGTATTTTATGTCTCATCTCACCATCCACTCTTTAAAGTTCAAAACCCAAGAATGGAAAAAAGCAACTTTACTGGATTAGACTGAGAGCCCTTCCTTCTTTCCTTCTTTCCTTCCTTCCTTCCTTCCTTCCTTCCTTCCTTCCTTCCTTCCTTCCTTCCTTCCTTCCTTCCTCCCTCCCTCCCTCCCTCCCTCCCTCCCTCCCTTCCTCTTTCTTTCTTTCTTTCTTTCTTTTTTTCTTTCTTTCTTTCTTTCTTTCTTTCTTTCTTTCTTTCTTTCTTTCTTCCCATCACCAATACTATATCAGAGAATTTTTTGCCCAACCTAGAACATATAAGGGGTGGGGGAGGGGAAACAATGTCCACGGAAGTAAGAGTGAGCTTCAAGGAAAGCAAGAGATGAAACCATACTTAGCTTTTGATTAAAATGTCAAGAACTGCCCTTTAGAAAGTGAGCAGGAATAGGACAATAGGGAAACAAAGACAACACGATTTGTTTAAAACAATCACAGATAATGGGTTTACTTCCTCTGCATTTAATATTTTTTCTCATTTATCATCTTATTCAGTGGCAGCTTTGGAGTGGCACACATGTCAGGGAACTACTGTATCTCTTGAGGGGTTATGAGAACTAAACCAATGCAAAAGACAGAATAGCAACTTCATGGGGATGCGTCTGGAAGTCTTCAGAGAAGACCATCCAGTTCTTCAGAATATACTAAAGAACAACTGACTCTCAGCTTTCTCTCAGCTTCTTATTCTTCACTGTCTTGATTTCAAATCTCTTTTTCTTTCTTCCATCTTCTATAACACCCTAAGACTTGGCAGCTACATGCAAGAATGCCAAGACTGTATTTCTCTCCAAACTGCAAGAAACCTTGTCATTCAAAATATTCAGAAGCTCTAAAGGGTAAGGTAAGTTGAAAACAACAATTTTGCTTTTGGGTCTAATGGACAACAGCTGGAAAAAAAATACATGGGACTTTGGTTTTGTATATGACAACTGCTGTGAGATTTTATTTTATTTTATTTATTTATTAAATTTATATACCGCCCTATCTCCCTTACGGGACTATTATGTGCTCAAAATTGGAAAGACACAATGCTACCCACAACAGAGGAATGGTTGGCAAAGAGATTGCTAAAGAAAAGACAACATCTACATTTATTGCTGACTGAAAACCCCTGATAGACTTTTTACATGAAACAGAATTGTTTTTTTTCTACTCATCAAAATCACTTATGACTTGTGGTTTTAATGATTAGGAAAAAAATAGAAATTAGAAAAAATAGATTTTATAACCATAGAGTAAGAGATAACTTTGTAATTATATTTCTGTTTGTTGCAAAAGAAATTGTAAAGTTCTTTTTCTATTTCTCTCTTTCTCTTTCTCTTTGTTTTCTTCATCCGGTATCAGTTTCTGTTAGTTTTTATCCTCTCTTTAAAACTTTTAATACAATGTATGTAAAAATATTCAGAAGCACTAATTAGCATGTCCTACCCAAGGTAGATATCTACATGCCCATTTCTCTCTTCAGTTATTGTTATGGAAGAGCATAATGTTCCTTGCCTTCTGCAAGTAAAAACAGCCTAATTCCAACTGGATGCCACGCCTCATTTTATTTCAACAATAGTTTGTTTGACATGAAAGGCATAGTGTAGATATACTATAGCCACCTATCAGAGTTTTTTTTAAATCCCAAGGATAGATGTGCCCAAAGGAGAGAGAATTCAAAAACTGTTGCAGCCAAATGACTTACAGCAGGGCCTTAATACAGAGCTACAAAGTGCACAGGCAATAATTTGGACATCATCACAACCAAGAACAAACTGCTGAGAAAAAGCAGCTGCTACCAGCATGCCTGTCCACCAAGTAGGAGATCATTCATTCATTCATTCATTCATTCATTCATTCATTCATTCATTCATTCATTCATTCATTCATTCATTCATTTACGGAGGAATCTCTGAGGTCAAATCTTATTCCTTCTGGCTTAAAACAGCCCAGAAACTTCAGCTGGAGCAGAATGTAGTGCCATTGGCCACTGGGCCTAATTCAAAGAGCTCATCTTGATGTCTTTAATCGTTTTAATAAAGGCAGGCCTTCATTGTGTCAACCTTCTTGCATGTTAAGATCAGGAACAAAGGACTTTTTCTGTTGTGCACCTTTGTGGCCTAACAATTTGGTTAAACATAAAAGGAACCTTTTCCATAATGGTTCCATGATAGCTTGCTATCTGCAGTTGATCAGTCTTTTCCAAAGTAGCCTCTAAAAATAAAGTAACATGCTAATGAATAAATGAATGACTGTGTTAAGAAAGTCCAAAAGGCTCGCTCATTCCTTCCTTCCTTCCTTCCTTCCTTCCTTCCTTCCTTCCTTCCTTCCTTCCTTCCTTCCTTCCTTCCTTCCTTCCTTCCTTCCTTCCTTCCTTCCTTTAAATGGGCTTTGTTGCTCAGAAATTGGGATTGGTGAGAGGAAGACAATGTTTATACGTGATTATTTTATTAATGTTTTATTATTAATTATCCCAATAATAGCATGTTACTTTATTTTTGAAGCTGCATTGGAAAAGTTAAAGTTAGGTAATAGCAAATGGACAATAAATGTCATTCTCCTCCATCTGTTTGTTGGAAGTAGCACCACGATCTCACTACTATGGTATATCAGAACCTCTTGTGTAGTATATGCCAAGGGAATTTCCAGATGACCAGTCTTCCGGTCCCCAAACCTTTATGATTCTGTCTGAAGCTGGCTTCATAATGTTCCAGCTTTTTTTGACCTTTTGAAATCTTTCTAGAAATAGAGCTGACAAGACAGCATAGCATATTTACCCGTGAAGAACCCATCAATTCATCACAGTTGGTCATTTTTGTCCAATAGCCAAGCACAAAGTTCTGCCAGCCAGTCATTGCTCAGCTGTCATCCACATACTGATTGCACTGTCTTATCTTACCTCTGCCCAAGTTCTTATCACAGTCTTTTCCTCTCTTCAAACAAACTATAGAAAACTAAATAAACATACCACTCCCTCGTGTTTTCATCCGTCCCCTTCAAAGCCACTGATACAAGGATACCAAGATTATTTGGGCTGAAGTTCATCTTATCAAGTGAGCATTCAGCTACAACGGGGATTAGGAAAATGGCAGAAGATGAGCTGGTACGCTCCTCTATTAAGAGCACAAATTCTGCTTCTCAGCAAGGAGGTGAAATGTGGCACTGTCTTATTATTAAGATTGTCCTTAAAAAGGAGAACACACAGGAAAGGATGCCAATCACCAGATGTAGCATCACCTTATTGGTGGAGTTTATTGTGAACCTTTATCCAGATCTATGCCTCTCACTGAAGTCTCCCAGGAAATGAAGTTGCATCTGCCTAGCAACTGCCCATTTAATTGCACCTCCTTCTCACTCAGGGACTTGCTCATTTCACATTGGAAGATTGGCTCAGGCAAAGAAGTCCATCTTGAAATCTCTCAGGGAGTAACAATTACTGATGGATCTATAGAGCATTTAGTTCCTTTCCCCCTTAAGCTAATAGTTTATTGCAGCAGTGAATTCCATTAGCTGATTGCATATTTTTTAAACGAGTTCTTTCTCTTGCTTAACATTGTTTTTATATAAAATAATTAGGAAGAGCCAATCAAGGAAGTTCCTTCCATTGCTTCAGGCCAAAGAGACTAATATGGCATCTTTATGATTTCTCAGTGGTAAATATTATGCTAAAGTTGGACAACTAAGGCAGGACAAGAAGCAATGGATGGTAACTAATCAAGGAGAGAAGCAACCTAGAACTAAGAAGAAATTTCCTGACAGTTAGAACAATTAAATAGTGAAACAACTTGCCTCCAGAAGCTAGGTGCGCCAACACTGGAGATTTTTAAGAAGAGATTGGACAACCATTTCTCTGAAATGGTATAGAATTTCCTGCCTGAGCAGGGGGTTGGACTAGAAAACCTCCAAGGTCCCTTTCAACTTTTTATTGTTGTTGTTGTTGTTGTTACTATTATTGATATGGCCAAGAAAACTACTAAATATGATATGATATAATATAAAACAATAAATGCATTTAATAATGTTCCTTTTCAGTTATACTGTGGTGTACCAGTTAAGGCATTAGACTGGCAATGGGGAGGCCCAGATTCTAATCCACCCTTCATTGGCAGAAGTTCACCAGTTAACTTTGAGCCAGTAACTCATTCTCTGTTCAGTCTACTTCACAGCATTGTTGCTGTGGGGAAAAATGTGGATAAAATGCTACCTTGAGTTCCTGCACAAAAGGTAGGATACAAGTCTAGTTAATAGGTTATGGACAGGAACAAAAGTATTTTTGGAAGGCATTGGAGGCTTTGGATGTGTGTATGTAGCCACAAGCTTCTGGATATGCTCTCCTGGATTATATCTCAGGCAATTGTCTCCCATGCACTATCCAAATCAGATCCTGGAATCATTAAAGAGATTGCTATTAAATCATTTAGCTTTTGAATACAAAGATTTGATAGCTCGAAAGAGTAGATCTCTGGTCCCGGTGACCGATCCAAATTCAATATCGCACAAAGATATGTGCTTTAATATTTTTGTGCAATATATCATTTTTAAAAACTCTCACAGAAACATGTTACAATGTCATCTTATAAAATGTAAGCATAAATAAAGCAACCCTAAACTTAAAGGAAAAACAAAAACAAATTACAGCTGTGATTTAAGACTGAACAGAAATAGAAACTAGAACTTAGAAATGAAAGCAGCCACAGAGGCTTTTTTGTAAGTTCTTAATAGGTTCATAGGCTAATCATGAAATAGGGCTTGGCAATCTAGGTGGTTGCCTAAAGCAATATTTTTTTCAACCTTGACAACTTTAATTTGAATTAATTAAATAAAGGAATTGAGTATATCTAGTTTAATGAAAAGAAGGACTAGGGGTGACAAAATAGCAGTGTTCCCATGTTTAAGGGATTGCCACAAAGAAGAGGAGGTCAACCTATTCTCCAAAGTACCTCAAGGTAGGACAAGAAACAATGGATGGAAACTAACCAAGGAGAGAAGCAACCTAGAACTAAGGAGAAATTTCCTGACAATGAGAACAATTAATCAGAGGAATGGTTGCCTTCAGAAGTTGTAAGAGCTTCATTACTGGAGGTTTCCAAGAAGAGATTGGACAGCCATTTGTCCAAAATGTTATAGGGTCTCCTGATCAGGGGGTTGGACTACAAGACCTCCAAGGTCCCTTCCAACTCTGTTATTCTGTTAACTTTATGAGGTGTAGAATTCATGCTGGCTGGGGATTTCTTGGAGTTGAAATCCACACATCTTAAAATTTCCAAGTTTGAGAAACACAGGCCAAAAACTAGATGGGGGGGCGGGTGATCTGCAGGACCCATGATCTGTTATCTTTTCAGATGATCTTTCCTAGCAGCTTCATGTAGTTATTAAATATCAGAAGGGCCAAGCTAAAATAACTTTAGGATACATTCTACTAAAGAGTTGCCCCCAGCATCACCTTCTGAGACATGGACTGACAGAAAGACTGAAACCACTTTAAGAGAGTGTCAAAGAGGTATAAGTGATGCAATTCCAATGAAAATCTTTTCCAGTCATTTAGGTTCCTCCAATTTCTGAAGCCCCTTTCTTTGAGCAAATGCTTAAGAAATTATTCAACTGCTGGATTTCTCAGAATGGATGCTGGCCTAATAGTCTTAGCTATGAAATATGTACTTTCGTAGGATGTCTTGCAATAGTTGACCATTTCCGTTTGCGAGATAAAAAGTTGTTGTCACATATCAACAATCCCCAAATACAAAGGAACCGGGCAGCTGTCTTTTAGATGCCCATTGGCCACCCTCAACTTAGCTGCCTCCATTTTCACAGAAGACAACACCAGCCACTAAAACATATTGATTTTCATGATTGGAAGCCTACCCCGATGCAGCTATTAACATCTACCAATGTTTGCCCAAGCAGAAAACTAGCATGGCTGCAGGCTACTTGTCTGTGCTAAATCCGCTATAGCTGGAATCTGCCTGGTTGGGTGCCTTTTAACTCATAACCCCTGTCCTCCACTAATTCCTCATTAATACCAGATGCTCTATTTTGTTTTCTCTGCATTGTGAGATTTTCAGTGCCACTTTGAGAGCAAGCATCTCATTGCAAAGAACGTTAATGAAGGGTGACAGTTGGAGACTGGAACCAGTGGAAAATAAACATGGTGATGCTGCTTGGGGGGAAGAAGGGAAATGTTAAAAATGTGAGGCCAGTGGATTCTCAAACTTCATACAGCATGACGCCATCAGCTGATCGCACTCCAGCATCAGCTACAAAATATATCTCTTTTGCATTAAGAAGACATGGAGAAAACTACAAACAGGTTGTTGTGCCAAAAGCATTGAAGAATGCCAAGCTGCTGTTTGGAGAAAGGGGAGCAGCTTCTAGAAAGACCAGGAATTCAAGGATGCACTTGATGTGGGTGGGAATTCAGTCATCTGGCTGTAAAAGACATTTAAGAGAATAGAAAGAAGCTCTGTTCACACAACACACTTAATCTGATCAATGAATTAACCTGCATTGCACCCTTAATTATAAGATAACCAAAACCATAAGAAAATTAAGGTGAATATCAGCCCAGTTTACCATGTTGGGTAATGCAGGTGCCCGACCTAGTTACACATGTTGAGGGAACTCAGATGCTGTGTTTCTTATTCCAAACTAATCAAGGACTCTGCCATGAGGAACGCAAATATTTTTGTCATAAGGGGTCTCACAAGGTAGCAGATATATGGGAAATACTGGGTTCTTCACAAAAGTAGCTACTGCCTTGCTTGTACCTTCCACTCTCTCCCACCCCTAAAATCCCCAGGACATTCTCTATTTGGTTCCCCCCCCTTTTTTTCTGGAAAAGTAAGCATATTTCAGAATGCAGTTCATCATATTAATTTTTTCAGAATGCCAGTGGGGCTTAAGAGCTAAGAGAAGAGAGATTCCTGGAATTAAATAAAACTCTGTAGATGGGGGCTTTGCTTTGAAGCATGCCAACTTTTGAAATTTTCAGGAATAAAACAGTTAAAAGGCAGGGGATAATCCCTACTGGAGAGTCCATGGGGATGTTTGTTCCCACAAGCATCTACGAACTCACCAATGTCTGAAAAGTCTGGGCTCTGGAAAGGGAACTGAGAGGGAGCAGGACTTGGCAGGAACATTCTTGCTGTTTAGTCTCTCCCCAGTGATTGGAATTAAGGGGTACACTATCTTGGGACATATAGATTAATCGTTGATAGTAAGGCTATGCATATTTCAAAAGCCATGCAAAATAACATCGTTTTTGGACTTCGTGTGAAGCATGGAACCTCTTGGCTAGTCATTAAATCATCCTGTCTCATTTCAGGCTGAAAAAAAAAAAGCTGCTGCTGATTTAAGAGTTACATTAACTCTTTAACCTTAACTGTTCACAACTATAATTTCCAAATCTCCCTCTGTCCTCTTCCATCTTCTTGAAGTTATACTTAACATGGCTTTGATAAACTATCTAACTCAGTAGTTTTTTAGCCCTGGTGAGTTGAGGATGTGGCTGGGGAAGATGTGGCTGGTTTGTATTTCTGCTCATGATTGTCCTATCCATAAATTAAGATCTGGTTCTTAAGTCCTTGTTTGCTACTGAGACCTGATCAAGGCAGTGATGGGATTCAAATTCCTGAACAACTGGTTCTCTGCATGGACGCCACTTCCAGAAGTCTGTTCTGGGCCAGAGAGGCCTCCCAGGCTCAGAATGGACTTCCAGAAGTGGCATCCATGCATTTCTGGCGGTCCATTCTGGGCCTTGCGAAAAAGGGCTATGGCATCAGCCGATTCACTGAAGTCAACAAAAAATTAGCTACCAGTTCTACCGAATCGGTGCGAACCGGCTGAATCCCACTACTGGATCAAGGGCAGAAGGGAGAGACTCCAGTGCTCCCAGATGTCTGGATTACATTGCTGAGAAAGATTAACAAAATCCTATCAATGCAGGTCTTGAGAAACGTCTGAAACAGTTGATTCAAGAGCCAGTCCAGCTTTTATATGGCACACAGGTAGTCTTCGATTTACAACCATTTGTTTAATGAACATTCAAAGTTACAATGGCACTGAAAAAAGTGACTTATGACCAGTTCTCACACTTATGTCCCTTGCAGCATTCCACAGTCACACGCTCAAATTTGCTTGGCAACTGACATGTATTTACAAAGGTTGTAGCATCCTGAGATCCTGGGATTGTCATTTGCAACCTTCCTAGGGAGCTTCTGATAAGCAAAGTCAACGGGGGAAGCCAGATTTGCTAACGACTGCATGATTCACTTAATGACCATGACAAAAAAGATTGTAAACTAGGGCATGACTCTCTTAACAACTGCCTTGCTTAGCAATGGAAATGTTGAGCTCAATTTCAGTTGTAAATTGAGGACTACCTGTACATTCAGCCATATATTTATTTATTTATTTATTATTTATTATTTCAATTTATATCCCGCCCTTCTCCCGAAGGACTCAGGGCGGCTCACAACATTATTAAAACAAAGAAAGACCCACACACCCCACCGAATAAAACCAAATTAAAACCAAAATTTTTGTGTTGTGATAATTAAAATTTCTAAAAAACCCAGTTTAAAAATCCTCCCTAGGCC